>NC_091307.1:49526-103794 GCF_038502225.1 Cherax quadricarinatus
CAATCTCTCTTATCCTTCCTAATCCATTACCGTGTTTTGCTTTCCCCATTACCTTCTCTTTCAGTCCTAACTTCATCCTCTCTCCCTCTTGATTCTACCAGACGCTTCCTCATCCCTTTATCCCTCCTTGCCTATCCTCTTCATTTTCCCGCCTTCCCCCTCACTCTCTTATCTAGTCCCCCTCCATACCCTTAACTCTCCCCCAGCCTCCGACTCCTCCGTGTCCAACAACCCGCATGCCTCTCACTTTTCCAACCAAAATAACAATGGAGGTCTCCCAAACAATGGTAACCACCGAGGATGGATCACCTTCCCTAATTCCAAGACTCTTCCCGTTGTTTTCTTACTGTTGTGTGCAAGTGTGTGTGTGTGTGTGTGTGTGTGTGTGTGTGTGTGTGTGTGTGTGTGTGTGTGTGTGTGTGTGTGTGTGTGTGTACTCACCTAATTGTACTCACCTAATTGTGGTTGCAGGGGTCGAGACTCAGCTCCTGGCCCCGCCTCTTAACTGATCGCAACTAGGTCCTCTCCCTCTCTGCTTCCTGAGCTTTGTCATACCTCTTCTTAAAACTATGTATGGTTCCTGCCTCCACTACTTCACTTGCTAGGCTATTCCACTTCCTGACGACTCTATGAATGAAGAAATACTTCCTAACGTCCCTGTGACTCGTCTGAGTCTTCAGCTTCCAGTTGTGACCCCGTGTCCCTGTATCCCCGCTCTGGAACATCCTATCTCTGTCCACCTTGTCTATTCCCCGCAGTATCTTGTATGTCGTTATCATGTCTCCCCTGACCCTTCTCTCCTCCAGTGTCGTCACTCCGATTTCCCTCAACCTTTCCTCGTACGACATTCCCTTGAGCTCTGGGACTAGCCTTGTTGCAAGCCTTTGTGCTTTCTCTAACTTCTTGACGTGATTGACCAGGTGTGGGTTCCAGACTGGTGCTGCATACTCCAGTGTGGGCCTAACATACACAGTGTACGGTGTCTTGAACGATTCCTTATTAAAGCATCGGAACGCTATTCTCAGGTTTGCCAGGCGCCCGTATGCTGTAACAGTTATTTGATTGATGTGTGCCTCCGGTGACGTGCTCGGTGTTATGGTCACCCCAAGGTCTTTCTCTCTGAGTGAGGTCTGTAGTCTTTGTCCACCTAGCCTATACTCTGTCTGCGGTCTTCTTTGCCCCTCCCCAATCTTCATGACTTTGCATTTGGCAGGGTTGAATTCGAGAAGCCAGTTTCTGGACCACATGTCCAGCCTGTCCAGGTCTCTTTGCAGTCCTGCCTCATCCTCATCCGATTTAATTCTCCTCATCAACTTCACATCAACTGCGAATAGGGACACTTCAGAGTCTATTCCTTCCATCATGTCGTTCGCATGTATCAAAAATAGCACTGGTCCTAGAACTGACCCCTGTGGGACGCCGCTCGTCACAGGCTCCCACTGTGATACCTCTTCACGTACCATGACTCGTTGTTGCCTCCCTGTCAGGTATTCCCTGATCAATTGCAGTGCTCTCCCTGTTACATGCGCCTGATCCTCCAGCTTCTGCACAAATCTCTTGTGGGGAACTGTGCCAAAGGCCTTCCTGCAGTCTAGGAAAACGCAATTATCCCACCCCTCTGTCTCGTGTCTTACTTCTGTTACCTTGTCATAAAACTCCAGAAGGTTTGTGACAGGATTTGCCTTCCATGAACCCATGCTGGTTTTCATTTATAATTTTGTTCCGTTCCAGGTGTTCCACCACTCTTCTGATAATCTTCTCCATGACTTTGCACACAATACATGTCAGAGACACAGGTCTGTAGTTTAGTGCCTCATTTCTGTTTCCTTTCTTAAATATGGGGACTACATTAGCTGTCTTCCATTAGTTGCCCAGTTTCAAGGGATGTGTTGAAGATTGTGGTTATGGGCATGCACAGCATCTCTGCTCCTTCTCTAAGGACCCATGGGGAGATGTTGTCCGGTCCCATCGCCTTTGAGGTATCAGGGTCACTTAGCAGCTTCTGCACCTATCCTCGGTTGTTCGTATGTCATCCAACACTTGTTGGTATATTCCCTCTTGATGTTCTCTTCTGTGCTGTCTTCCCAAAGCCCTTCCTGTCTGTACTGTAAAAACTTCCTTAAATCTCCTGTTTAGCTCCTCACATACCTTCTGATCATTTCTTTTCAGTTCTCCACCTTCTGTCCTCAGTCTGATCACCTGGTCTTTGAGTTTTGTCTTCCTCCTGATGTGGCTATACAACAGTTTCGGGTAAGTCTTGATTTTCGATGCCATGTTATTTTCATACTGTCGCCTGGCCTCCCTCATTACCTGTGCATACTCGTTCCTGGCTCTGCAACTGATCTCCCTATTTTCATGTGTTCTCTGCCTTCTGTACTTTTTCCATTCTCTATTGCACTTTGTTTTTGCCTCCTTACACCGTCGGGTAAACCAGGGGCTCGTTCTGGTCTTCCCATTGTTTGTTGCCCTTGGGAATAAACCTTTCCACTGCCTCCTTGCATTTTGTTGTTACATATTCCATCATTTCATTTACTGACTTTCCTGCCAGTTCTCTGTCCCACGGAACCTCCTGCAGGAAGTTCCTCAACACTATGTAGTCCCCTCTTTTATAGTCAGGCTTTTCCCATTCAACTCCTGTTACTCTCTCCACTTGCAACTATATGTATTCAAAGCACAGAACCAGGTGGTCACTAGCTCCTATGGGACTCTCATACGTGATGTCCTAAATGTCTGAACTGCCCTGGGTGAACACAAGGTCTAATCATGCTGGTTCATCCTTCCCTCTCACTCTGGTAGTGTCTTCAACATGTTGGTGCATGAGGTTTTCCAACACCACATCCAACATCTTGGCTCTCCATGTTTTCCCAGTCAATCTCCCTGTGGTTGAAATCCCTCTTAACCAGCAACTTTGTTCTGCTGGAGTGAGCTCTTCTTGCCACCTCAGCAAGTGTGTCTACCATTGCTCTGTTGCTCTCTTCATATTCCTCTCTTTGCTTCCTGCAGTTCTGTGGTGGATTATACATCGCTACAATGACCACCTTGTGCTCCCCAGACTGAAGTGTACCTACTATGTAGTCTCTTTCTCCTGTCTCATCTATGCCTCTGCCCCTTCTATCTTTCCTCATGATCTGGTATCCTGCTGGGAAGATTGCATCTGTTATTGTCTCCGTGAGATTTGTTTCTGTAACTGCTATTATGTCTGGGGACTTCTCATTGATTCTTTCTTGCCATTCCTAATGTTTATTCGTTAATCCATCCACATTTGTGTACCAAACCTTCAACTTCTGTTCTAATACTGTACCTGTGGTCCTGGGGGAATACTGGGGTTGGGAGAGCAGGAGCCCTGGTGGGGGCCTGTGGAGGGTTGCAGTGGAGGTGGGGGATGAGCTCCAATAGGGAGTTGCTGTAGGGGTAGGGTTTGTTGTGCGGGGGGTGGGAGCAGAGGGATTGGTGTGTGATGGTTGGTTTGGATTGTTCAGTTGTCTTGGGGGTGTCATGGCTGGAGTCCTTTTGCAGGTGTTTCTAGGGGGTGTGATTGTCCTTCCACTTGTTCCTGGGATATTCTGCTCTCCTTTTTCATTTCCTCCCATTCCTCCTTTCGTTTCTGCACTCTCTCTTTCAGTATCATCCTTTCCTCGATCAAGGTACACACTCATGAACTTCTGTTTGCCTCTCAGCCGTGCTTTCTCCTGCAGGATCATGGTTCGTGTTGATTCTGCCTTGAAAATTACTTTGAGATGCCGATTCCTTTTCTTTTTGAACCACCCGATTCTCCGAAAATTTGCCACCTGGGTCATGTCTCCCTCGCCTATCACCTTCATGATACCTTCAATCGCTTTTTTCTCCTCCTGCTTTCTTTTATCATAAGTTTCCCCTTTAGCTTCGTCTAGCCCATAGACAAAAACTGATCTCTCCCTTTCCACCTCCCACTGTGACTCCCATTGCATCCTCTGAGGTGTTTTAGTTCCTTCCCATGGAGTGTTCCTTCCTTCAGTCCCTTCCCTAGCTAAGGCCCCTTTGCCCATTGGTTTGTCCTTCCTGCTCACCTGTTCCTGGCCCCCATAAGTGTCTGGTAGGGTCCCTGCACATGTCCTAGTTCCTTCAATGTCTTCCAACCTGTCCTAGTGTGCTCCCATTCTTTGTTTTGGCCCCAAGTGGGTTTGGCAGCACCTCTGCATACAGTTTAGCTTCCATGCTCCCTTCAGACCCATTGTCTGTGTCTGATGTAACCATTGCTGATGCTACTTCTGTAATATTTTTGTCTCTATGCTGTTTTAGATGTCTCAGCTCCTCTTCTAATCTCTGCATTTTGGTTTCTGCTACTGTGGCATGTTGCTTCCACATTCTGCATTTTGCTGCTAACCTCTCCTCCATCTTCTGTGCAAGCTCATCTAGCCTCCTTCCCCAGTCTTCCTCCCTTTTTTTGAGCTCTGCCTCCCAGTCCTCCTTCCCAGATTCGTCCTTCGGGGCCCTTGTTCTCATCCTAGTTCTAGGTTGCCCCATTGCTCCACAGAAGGAAGGGGGAGAGATGGTTAGGGGGAGGGTAATAGATGGTTATTGGGAGTGGGTATGGATGGTTATAGGAGGAGGATGGTTACTGGAGGGGAGAGGTAGTTGGGGAGAGGGGGTTAGATGGTTTGGGGAGGGGTTAGATGGTTTGGGGGTGGGGTAGGTGGCTAGGGGGAGTGGGAGAGGTGGTTAGGGGAAGGGGAGTATGTGTTTGAGTCAAGTGTATATGTGCTTATGTATGTGTGCTTGTGTATATGTGTGTGCATGTGTGGGAGAGAGAGGGATTGGATTAAGATGGGGAGGTGGGGAGGGGGGAGGGGGAGAGAAGGATGAGTGACCCTTAGAAGTGGGGGAGGTGTGTGTGTGTGATGGGATTAGAAGGGGAAGGAGGGGAAAGAAGGCTGAGGGTAGAGTGACCGCTTGATAATGGGGTCCTTACGGGTGTGTGTGTGTGTGCATGTGTGTGCATATGTGTGTGTGTGTGTGTGTGTGTGTGTGTGTGTGTATGTGTGTGTGTGTGTGTGTGTGTGTATGTTTATGTGTGTGTGTGTGTGTGTATTTGCCTAGTGCAGGTGTGTGTGTATGTGTGTATATGTGTGTGTTCGTGTGTGGGGGGGAGGTGTGAGGGGGAGATACTGCTAATACATACCAGTAATTCTGAGTTATAAAAAGTGGAAATTACTACTAGGGTCTAAAGCTTCTATGAGTGTCTACCCTTGTGTGTGTGTGTGTGTGTGTGTGTGTGTGTGTGTGTGTGTGTGAGGGAGAGATGGCTGGGGGGGTAGAGTTGCTGTGGTTGAAAGATCCGTTATACCTCTCTGTCGTGTAGGCTCAAATTTAGTCCCAGCTGACTTTCCTAGTAATGCTACTCTCTCCACTTATAGCCCTTTCTGAATTTAAGTATCAATTACTGCTGGTTATTATCCTATTCCTTGTATACATTGACAGAGGACTTCCTAGCTTCCTAAGTATTCATACTGCTAATAACTACCGGTAGTAATACTACGTTACCCCTCACTAGTCTGCTGTCCTCACTCTCTCGTCAACACTATCTTCACTTTATCTATACCATTTCTACTCTAATTCTGGTAATAGCTTGCAGGAGTGAGTGACCAGTATCTAACAGTGATGCAAGACCAGAATTCAGAGCCTGCAACACGCAAACAAAATAGATTAGTAATACTTACACTGGCAGCGGTATGGTGACAATTTGCCAGATGCTGATGACGAAGTCGTCATACATAGGCCTTCTATTACTATTTTGGAGATCCTTCACCCGTGATGTTCATAACCATATATGCTCATGCATCCCACGTTTCTCACAGGTTTTCACGTTTCACTTATGATAGTATACACTTCACATTATATACACTTCACTTTATATGTATAATGGCACACAGCGTGTTGTGATGTCACTGCTTCAGCAGGCCTAATACTGCCACCTTCCCTTGCTGTATATTTTATTTTTCCTTTCTCCTTTTGCTTATTTACTTTTTTACTCTCACTGTATGGTGCCCCACATTTCGCTTGTTTCACTTGTGTGTGTGTGTATGTGTGCGTGTGTGTGTGTGTCTGTGTGTGTGTGTGTGTGTGTGTGTGTGTGTGTGTTCTCACCTAATTGTGGTTGCAGGGGTCGAGACTCAGCTCCTGGCCCTGCCTCTTCACTGATCGCTACTAGGTCCTCTCCCTCACTGCTTCCTGAGATTTGTCATACCTCTTCTTAAAACTATGTATGGTTCCTGCCTCCACTACTTCACTTGCTAGGCTGACGACTCTATGAATGAAGAAATACTTCCTAACGTCCCTGTGACTCGTCTGAGTCTTCAGCTTCCAATTGTGACTCCTTGTTTCTGTGCCTCCTATCTGGAACATCCTGTCTCTGTCCACCTTTTCTATTCCCCGCAGTATTTTGTATGTCATTATCATGTCTCCCCTGACCCTTCTGTCCTCCAGTGTCGTCAGTCCGATTTCCGTCAACCTTTCCTTGTACGACATTCCCCTGAGCTCTGGAACTAGCCTTGTTGCAAACCTTTGTACTTTCTCTAACTTCTTGACGTGCTTGACCAGGTCTGAGTTCCAGACTGGTGCTGCATACTCCAGTATGGGTCTAACATGCACAGTGTGCAGTGTCTTGAACGATTCCTTATTAAGGTATTGGAACGCTATTCTCAGGTTTGCCAGGCGCCCGTATGCTGCAGCAGTTATTTGGTTGATGTGTTCCTTCGGTGATGTGTTCGGTGTTATGGCTACCCCAAGACTTTTCTCCCTGAGTGAGGTCTGTAGTCTTTGTCCACCTAGCCTATACTCTGTCTGCAGTCTTCTTTGCCCCTCCCCAATCTTCATGACTTTGCATTTGGCAAGGTTGAATTCGAGAAGCCAGTTTCTGGACCACGTGTCCAGCCTGTCCAGGTCTCTTTGCAGTCCGATTTAATTCTTCTCATCAGCTTCACATCATCTGCGAATAGGGACACTTCAGAATCTATTAATTCCATCATGTCATTAGCATATATAAAAAACAGCACTGGTCCTATAACTGACCCCTTTGGGACCCCGCTCGTCACAGGCGCCCACTGTGATACCTCTTCACGTACCATGACTCGTTGTTGCCTCCCTGTCAGGTATTCCCTGATCCATTGCAATACCCTCCCTGTTATATGTGCCTGATCCTACAGCTTCTGCACTAATCTCTTGTGAGGAACGTGTCAAAGGCCTTCCTGTAGTCCAGGAAAATGCAATCAACCCACCCCTCTCTCTCGTGTCTTACTTCTGTTACCTTGTCATGAAAACTGCTGGTTTTCATTTATAATTTTGTTCCGTTCCAGGTGTTCCACAAATCTTCTCCTGATAATCTTCTCCAAGACTTTGCATACAATACAAATCAGAGACACTGGTATGTAGTTTAGTGCCTCGTTTCTGTTTCCTTTCTTAAATATGGGGACTACATTTGCTGTCTTACATTTCTCAGGTAGTTGCCCAGTTTCAAGGGATGTGTTGAAGATTGTGACTAGGGGCATGCACAGCATTTCTGCTCCTTCTCTAAGGACCCACGGGGAGATGTTGTCTGGTCCCATCGCCTTTGAGGTATCAAGGTCACTGTTGCAACCCCTGAATGGGATGCAATATATATATTGTATTATGATTATGAATGTAATGTATATTACCTTTTCATATAATTTTATATTGCTTATATTTGCGATAATAGCTAAATCGTAAATGTATTGCTTTATATTATTATTTGACTGTTATGTTTGAGGTAGGATGTAACATATTATGTGCTCAGTTCAAGTCTTCGTTGTCTAACTACTGTAATTATCGCTTGTGGCTCATTAGACTGCCGGCTTCTCGTTGTTGCTGGGCGACAGCTGTCCACGGAGCTATCACGTGATCGAGGGGGGTGTCCTCACCTCGCCTGAAGTATTCAGTCTGGTCTAGACTCTCTTGGTGGTTGGACAGATTGTCTGTCTCATTATTCTTATTAGTTCTGTAGAACTCTGTTCACAGAACATTGTATACACTTAGTGATTTTCGACGTTGTACTGAGGTTGTGTGTCGCATAGACACTCGGAGCAACTCAGGTCCTGACCTAATTTGTACTGGTATCTGTGTATTATCACAGTCGGGGATTTTCTTATGCTGAACTTAGATTCAGTAGTATGGGAGTTTTGTGACTTGTGGAGGATCTGCAGATGGTCCCTACTTAGTGTCGTTATATTATCTCCTTGTTCCTGATTCTGTGTCGCAGTTGCTTGTTATATTGCTATTGGGCTTAGCATTCTTTTTATTGTTCAAGCAGACTGTTCTGGTTGCCAGTTGGTTAAGAAGTTAGTTTATGTGAGGACTTTGTCAGTCACTTGTTTAAGTCTAGTCGAGTCTTCAGACAACGAACTATTAAGAGCACTTACACACATGCACAAACTTGTACGTATTTGTAATATCTTATTAAATGTTAATGTACCAGATGGTACTTAAGAATTATAAATGTGATATGTGCTTTCAGCACAATAATATTGTACTTGAGAGAAGTGATATTATTTTGATTACTGTGATTAATTTAATTTAATTTAATTTGATAATATACCTCTAGACTTAATAAATTTATTAAATTTTAATTTCTCTAGTTAGTAGCCTATCAGTTGTAATCCTGAAGCACTATTGAATCATACTGAATTCTAATGGATAATTGGAAAAGGATACTGACTACTTGCAACGAAAACCCAGTAACAGGCTGGATGCTAGAAGGGCAGTCCTTTCTAGTATTCACTGGAGATCTCTAAGCTTTTAGATTCGCGTTTTTTGTAACAGTCACTTTGCAGCTTCTGCACCTCCTCCTCGGTTGTTTGTATGTCATCCAACACTTGTTGGTATATTCCCTCTTAATGTTCCCTTCTGTGCTGTCTTTCTAGAGCCCTTCCTGTCTCTACTGTAAAAACTTCCTTTAATCTCCTGTTTAGCTCCTTACATACCTCTTGATCATTTCTTGTGAGTTCTCCACCTTCTGTCCTCAGTCTGATCACCTGGTCTTTGACTGTTGTCTTCCTCCTGATGTGGCTATACAACAGTTTCGGGTCAGTTTTGACTTTTGATGCTATGTTATTTTCATACTGTAGTTGGGCCTCCCTCCTTACCAATGCATACTCGTTCCTTGCTCTGCGACTAATCTCCCTATTTTCATGTGTTCTCTGCCTTCTGTACTTTTACCATTCTCTATTGCACTTTGTTTTTGCCTCCTTACACCGTCGGGTAAACCAGGGGCTCGTTCTGGTCTTACCATTGTTTCTGTTGCCTTTGGGAATAAACCTTTCCACTGCATCCTTGCATTTTGTTGTTACATATTCCATCATTTCATTTACTGACTTTCCTGCCAGTTCTCTGTCCCACTGGACCTCCCGCAGGAAGTTCTTCAACCCTATGTAGTCCCCTCTCTTATAGTCAAACCTATGTAGTGTGTGTGTGTGTGTGTGTGTGTGTGTGTACTCACCTATTTGTACTCACCTATTTGTGGTTGCAGGGGTCGAGTCTTAGCTCCTGGCCCCGCCTCTTCACCGGTTGTTACTGGGCCCTCTCTCTCCCCGCTCCATGAGCTTTATCAAACCTCGTCTTAAAACTGTGTAAGGTTCCTGCCTCCACTACGTCATTTTCTAGGCTATTCCACTGCCTGACAACTCGATGACTGAAGAAATACTTCCTAATATCTCTCTGACTCATTTGTGTCTTCAACTTCCAATTGTGGCCTCTTGTTTCTGTGTCCCCTCCCTGGAACATCCTGTCTTTGTCCACCTTTTCTATTCCATGCAGTATTTTATATGTCGTTATCATGTCTCCCCTGACCCTCCTGTCCTCCAGTGTCGTCAGGCCGATTTCCCTTAATCTTTCTTCATAGGACATTCCCCTTAGCTCTGGAACTAACCTTGTCGCAAACCTTTGTACTTTCTCTAGTTTCTTGACGTGCTTTATCAAGTGGGGGTTCCAGACAGGTGCTGCATACTCCAGTATGGGCCTGACATACACGGTGTAAAGTGTCTTGAACGATTCCTTACTAAGGTATCGAAATGCTGTTCTCAGGTTTGCCAGGCGCCCATATGCTGCAGCAGTTATCTGATTGATGTGTGCTTCCGGAGACATGCTCGGTGTTATACTCACCCCAAGATATTTCTCCTTGAGTGAGGTTTGCAGTCTTTGGCCATCTAGTCTATACTCTGTCTGTCGTCTTCTGTGCCCTTCCCCTATCTTCATGACTTTGCATTTGGCAGGATTAAATTCGAGAAGCCATTTGCTGGACCAGGTGTCCAGTCTGTCCAGGTCTCTTTGAAGTCCTGCCTGGTCCTCATCTGATTTAATTCTCCTCATTATCTTCACATCATCTGCAAACAGGGAAACTTCTGAGTCTAACCCTTCCATCATGTCGTTCACATATACCAAAAATAGCACTGGTCCAAGGACCGACCCCTGTGGAACCCCACTCGTCACAGGTGCCCACTGTGATACATCATTACGTACCATGACTCGTTGTTGCATCCCTGTCAGGTATTCTCTGATCCATTGCAGTGCCCTTCCTGTTATATGCGCCTGATGCTCTAGCTTTTGCACTAATCTCTTGTGAGGAACTGTGTCGAAGGCCTTCTTGCAGTCCAAGAAGATGCAATCAACCCACCCCTCTCTCTTGTGTCTTCTGTTATTCTATCATAAAACTCCAGAAGGTTTGTGACACAGGATTTGCCTTCCATGAATCCGTGCTGGTTGGCATTTATACTCTTGTTCCATTCCAGGTGCTCCACCACTCACCTCCTGATAATCTTCTCTATAACTTTGCATACTATACACATCAATGACACAGGTCTATAGTTTAGTGCCTCTTTTCTGTCTCCTTTTTTAAAAATGGGAACTACATTTGCCGTCTTCCATACCTCAGGTAGTTGCTCAGTTTCCAGGGATGTGTTTAAGATTGTGGTAAGTGGCACTCACAACATATCTGCTCCTTCTCTAAGGACCCATGGGGAGATGTTGTCCGGTCCCATTGCCTTTGAGGTATCGATGTCCTTTAGCAGTTTCTTCCCCTCCTCCTCATCTGTATGTATGTCGTCCAACACTTGTTGGTGTATTCCTTGCTGGTGTCCCCATCTGGTCTGTCCCCCCAGAGTCCTTCCTGTCTCTACTGTAAATACTTCCTTAAATCTCGTGTTGAGCTCCTCACATACCTCTTGATCGTTTATTGTGAGTTCTCCACCTTCTTTCCTCAGCCTTATCACCTGGTCCTTGACTGTTGTCTTCCTCCTAATGTGGCTATACAGCAGTTTCGGGTCAGATTTGACTTTCGATGCTATGTCGTTTTCATACTGTCTCTAGGCCTCCCTCCTTATCTGTGCATACTCGTTTCTGGCTCTTCTGCTAATCTCCTTGTTTTCCTGGGTCCTATGCCTCCTGTACTTTTTCCATTCTCTGTTGCACTTAGTTTTTGCCTCCCTACACCTTCGGGTAAACCAAGGACTTGTTTTGGTCTTCCTATTATTTCTGTTTCCCTTGGGAACAAACCTTTCATCTGCCTCCTTGCATTTTATTGCCACATATTCCATCATCTCGTTTACTGATTTTCCTACCATTTCTCTGTCCCACTGAATCTCCTGCAGGAAGTTTCTCATACCTGTGTAGTCCCCCCTTTTATAGTTTGGCCTGTCCCCTTCAGTTCCTGTTACCTTCTCCACTTGTAACTCTACTATATAATCAAAACTCAGAACCACGTGATCGCTATTTCCAAGGGGCCTCTCGTAAGTGATGTCCTCAATGTCTGAACGCTCAGGATGAACACAAGATCCAGTCTTGCTGGCTCATCCTCCCCTCTCTTTCTGGTTGTGTCCCTGACATGTTGGTGCATGAGGTTTTCAAGTACCACATCCATCATCTTGGCTCTCCATGTTTCGGGACCCCCATGTGGCTCCAGGTTTTCCCAGACGATCTCCATGTGGTTGAAATCGCCCATTACCAGTAACTTTGCTCTGCTCGAGTGAACTCTTCTTGCCACCTCAGCCAGTGTGTCCACCATCACTCTGTTGTTTTCTTCGTACTCCTCTCTTGGCCTCCTGCAGTTCTGTGGTTGGTTATACATCACTCCAATGACTATGTTCTCCGGACTGAATTGTACCTACAATGTAGTCTCTTTCTCCAATCATTTCCATGCCTTCCATTTCCTCAAATCCCCATCGGTGTTTTATGAGCAGTGCAACCACTCCTCCCCCTCTACTCCTATCTTTCCTCAGGATCTGATATCCCGTTGGGAAGATTGTGTCTGTTATTGTCTCAGCGAGTTTTGTTTCTGTGACTGCTATGATGTCTGGTGATTTCTCACTGATTCTTTCGTTCCACTCCTCATGTTTATTCGTTATTCCATCCGCGTTTGTGTGTGTGTGTGTGTGTGTGAGTGTGTACTTACCTATTTGCACCCAAATATTTGTGGTTGCAGGGATCGATTCACAGCTCCTGTCCCCGCCTCTTCACTGATCGCTACTAGGTCCTCTCTTTCCCTGCTCCATGAGTTTTATCAAACCTCGTCTTACAACTATGTAAGGTTCCTGCCTCCACTACGTCACTTGCCACACTATTCAACTTCCTGACAACTCTGTGACTAAAGAAACGCTTTCTAACATCACTTTGACTCGTCTAAGTTTTCAACTTCCAATTGTGACTCCTTGCTTCTGTGACCCCTCTCTGGAACAGCCTGTCTATGTCCACTTTGTCTATTCCACGCAGTATTTTGTATGTCGTTATCATGTCTCCCCAACCCTCCTGTCCTCCAGTGTCGTCAGGTCGCTTTCCCTTAACCTTTCTTCGTAGGACAGTCCCCTTATCTCTGGAACTAGTCTTGTTGCAAACCTTGGCACTTTCTCTAATTTCATGACGTGCTTGACCAGGTGTGTGGTTCCAAACTGATGCTGCATACTCTAGCATGAGCCTGACGCACACGGAGTACAGAGTCTTGAACGATTCCTTACTGAGGTAACGGAACGCTATTCTCAGGTTTGCTAGGCGCCCATATGCTGCAGCAGTAATCTGGCTGATGTCCGCTTCGGTATTATACTCACCCCAAGATCCATTTCCTTGAGTGAGGTTCGCAGTGTTTGGCCACCTAGCCTATACTCCATCTGCAGTCTTCTTTGCCCTTCCCCGATCATCATGACTTAGTATTTGGTGGAGTTAAATTCAAGGAGCCAGTTGCTGGACCAGGCTTGCAGCCTGTCCAAGTCTCTTTGTAGTCCTGCCTGATCCTCATCTGATTTAATTCTCCTCATTAACTTCATATCACCTGCAAACAGGGACACTTCTGAGTCTATCCCCTCCGTCATGTCATTCACATATACTAAAAACAGCACTGGTCATAGGACTGACCCCTGTGAAACCCCGCTCTTCACAGGCGCCCAGTCTGACTCCTCGTCACGTACCATGACTCGTTGCTGTTTCCCTGTCAGGTATTCTCTAATCCTGTGCAGTGCTCTTCCTGTTATGCATACCTGATCCTGTAGCTTTTGTACTAATCTCTTGTGAGGAGCTGTGTTGAAGGCCTTCTTGCAGTCCAAGAAAATGCAATCTACCCACCCACTCTCGTGTCTTGCTTCCATTACCTTGTCGTAAAACTCCAGTAGATTTGTGATACAGGATTTTCCTTTCCTGAATCCGTGCTGGTTGTCGTTTATAAGTTTCTTGTGTTCTAGGTGATCCACCACTCTCCTCCTGATATTCTTCTCCATGACTTTGCATACTATACTTTATTAAAAATGGGGACTACATTTGCCGTCTTCCATACCACAGGTAGTTGCCGAATTTCAATGGATGTGTTGGAAATTGTTGTTAGTGGCACACACAGCATCTTTGCTCCCTCTCTCAGGACCCACAGAGAGATGTTGAGGTATCAGGCTCACTTAGTAGCCTCTTCACCTCCTCCTCCGTTGTGTGCATTGCATCCAGCACTTGTTGGTATATCCCTTATTGATGTACCCCCAATTCTGACTTCCTGGAGTCCTTACTGTCTTCACTGTAAATACTTCCTTGTATCTCATGTTGAACTCCTCACATACTTCTTGGTCGTTCCTTGTGAGCTCTCTTCCCTCCTTCTTCAACCTGATTACCTGGTCCTTGACTGTTGTCTTCCTCCTGATGTGGCTATATAACTGCTTCATGTCAAACTTGACTTTCGATGCTATGTCGTTTTCGTATTATCGCTGGGTCTCCCTCCTTATCTGTACATACTCGTTTCTGGCTCTTCGGCTAATCTCTTTATTTGTCTTCTGTACCTTTCCCAATCTCTAGTGCACATAGTTTTTGCCTCGCTACACCTTTGGGAGTAGGGAGGCAAGGAGCAAGGTTTGCAAGGAGCGAGGTTTGCAATTTATGGCCTCCTGGCCTATACTCTGTGTGCGGTTTTCTTTGCCCTTCCCCGATCTTCATGACTTTGCATTTGGCGGGGCTAAATTCGAGAAGCCAGGTGTCCAGCCTGTCCAGGTCTCTTTGAAGTCCTGCCTGATCGTCATCTGATTTAATTCTCCTCATTAACTTCACATCATCTACAGACAGGGACACTTCCCAATCTATTCCTTCCATCATGTCATTCACATATACCAAAAATAGCACTGGTCCAAGGACCGACCCTGTGGCACCCAGCTCGTCACAGGTGCTCACTGCGATACCACATCATGTACCATGACTGGTAGTTGCCTCCCTGTCAAGTATTCTCTGATTCATTGCAGTGCCCTTCCTGTTATATGTGCCTGATCCTCTAGCTTTTGCACTAATCTCTTGTGAGGAACTGTGCTGAAGGCCTTGCAGTCCAAGAAAATGCAATCAGCCCACCCCTGTATCTCGTGTCTTCTGTTACTTTATCATAAAACTCTAAAAGGTTATTGACACAGGATGTGCCTTCCATGAATCCATGCTGGTTGTCATTTATACTCTTGTTCCATTCCAGATGTTCCACCACTCTCCTGTTGATAATTTTCTCCATGACTTTGCATACTATACACGTCAGTGACACTGGTCTATAGTTTAGTGCCTCTGTTCTGTCTCCTTTTTTAAAAATGGGAACTACATTTGCTGTCTTCCATACTTCAGGTAGTTGCCCAGTTTCAAGGGATATGTTGAAGATTGTGGGTAGTGGCACACACAGCATTTCTGCTCCCCCTCTAAGAACCCACAGGGAGATGTTTTCCGGTCCCATTGCCTTTGAGGCATCAAGGTCACTTAGCAGTTTCTTCACCTCCTCAATTGTGTGTATGTCATCCAACACTTGTTGGTATATTCCGTGTTGGTGTTTCCCCTCTGTTCTGTCTTCCCAGAGTCCTTCCTGTCTACACTGTAAATACTTCCTTAAATCTCGTGTTGAACTCCTCACATACCTCTTGATCGTTTCTTGTGAGTTCCCCACCTTCTTTCCTCAGCCTGATCACCTGGTCTTTGACTGTTGTCTTCCTACTAATGTGGCTATACAGCAGTTTTGGATCAGACTTGACTTTCGATGCTATGTGGCTTTCGTACTGTTGCTAGGCCTCCGTCCTTATCTGTGTATACTCGTTTCTGGCTCTTCGACTAATCTCCTTATTTTCCTGGGTCATTTGCCTTCTGTACTTTTTTCATACTCCAGTGCACTTAGTTTTTGCCTCCCTACAACTTCGGGTAAACCAAGGGCTCGTTTTGGTCTTCCCATTATTTCTGTTGCCCTTGGGAACAAACCTTTCCTCTGCCTCCTTGCATTTTGTTGTTACATATTCCATCATTTCGTTTACTGACATTCCTACCAGTTTTCTGTCCCACTGAACCTCCTGCAGGAAGTTCCTCATACCTGTGTAGTCCCCCCTTTTATAGTTTGGCTTTTCCCATTCAACTCCTGTTACCTTCTCCACTTGTAACTACTATGTATTCAAAGCTCAGAACCACGTGATCATTAGCTCCAAGGGGCCTCTCATATGAGATGTCCTCAATGTTTGAACTGCTCAGGGTGAACTCAAAGTCCAGTCTTTCTGGTTCATCCTCCCCCCTCTCTCTCTCTCTGGTAGTATCCCTGACATGTTGATGCATGAGATTTTCCAGTACCCCATCCATCATCTTGGGTCTCCATGTTTCGGTACTCTCATGTGGCTCCAGATTTTCCCAATCGATCTCCCTGTGGTTGAAATCACCTTCTTCTGATGATGATCAGAGTTTTGGTAAGATGGGTAAGGAAGAAGGATGGGTAAGGATGGAAATATTGGAAAAGGGTGGGAGGGGGGAGAGAGGTAGGATATAAAAGGTAAGCGGCCCAACCACTTTGGTGTAATTTAAAAAGTGTATGTGAAATGATAAGATATTCTTTAAGGGGTATAATACTAACCCATCAGAGGCACATAGATATAACAGATATATAAGTACATGACTCTGAATTGGTAGTAATTATACAAGTTGCAATTGCTTTTTTTTTTTTTTTTTTTTTTTTTTTTTTGCGATTGCACAACGGATATTTATGCGACAATGAAGGCAATAATTTTCTGGCCAGTTTATGGAATTACGCGACAATGGCTTCTTACAGGTGGTGTCCAGCCATGGTAAATAGCATAATTTTTACATTAGAGAAATCACCCATAACCAGTAACTTTGCTCTGCTCGAGTGAGCTCTTCTTGCCACCTCGGCAGTGTGTCCACCATCGCTTTGTTGTTCTCTTCGAATTCCTCTCTTGGCCTCCTGCAGTTCTGTGGTGGGTTATACATCACTGCATTGTGTGTGTGTGTGTGTGTGTGTGTACTCACCTATTTGTGGTTGCAGGGGTCGAGACTCAGCTCCTGGCCCCGCCTCTTCACTGACCGCTACTGGGTCTTCCCTCTCCCTGTTCCATGAGCTTTATCATACCTCGCCCTAAAACTATGTATGGTTCCTGCTTCCACTACATCACTTGCGTGTGTGGTTCTGTGTCTGTGTGTGTGTGTATGTGTGTGTGCGTGTGTGTGTGTGTGTGTGTGTGTGTGTGTGTGTGTGTGTGTTGTGTGTGTGTTGAGTACATGTATGTGCATTTTTGCGTTATTTACTGGTAAATTCACTTTTGTACGTACACATCCTTGGTTGTGCATGTACGCAAGCGCTAGTGTGCGTATCCCTGAACGTACATGCAAGATCAAGAGAGTTTAGGTAAGACCTTTATGGGATGAGCGGCTGAAGTGGGGATACTGAAAGAATAAGCTGGCGAGAGGAAAGTTGTGAGTGAGAGGGATAGTATCAGGGCTTAACCAAGTTGCCAGTGATACAAGCGACTGGACTTGGCGAGGAGGGCTGATAAGGCATACGTTCAGGTGAACGCCGATACGCATCTGTGCAGGGTACCTGCAAGAACATCCAGGATGGGGTAAGGGGATGGGGGGAGGGGAATTTAAAAAAAAAATGAACGTCTTTTAAGGTTCACCTCTGTTAAGACAGGCTAGTGCAAACAAATTTACCTATTAAGAGGATTTGGATCAGGAGCTAGAAGGGAATAGATTAGACTGTGTGTGTCGGCAGGTCTGCGACTGTCTTCGTCAAGGAGAGCATCCAGTAGTCATGTAGAGTCTCTAGTTTGTCAATCTGTTTATCGCTGAGCGTCTTCCAGTACACTGGGATGTTTAAAGGCATGGAGTGACACGTTTGTAGAGAAGTCTTCCCGGCTGACATCAAACACCCATCGCAAACCCTTGTTCTGGATACGCTGCAGTTTCAAGTTGTTGGTCTTAGTTGTAAGCGAGAGAGTTAGAGGGCAGTTAATGGTTAAAGGACGAATTAGAGTTTTGTAAAGGTGTAGTTTGGTGTGTTGAGAGGCTTCCTGTAGTTTGTAGAGGCCTGTGAGGGCTTTTTTTAGCCACTGGTTGCTTTAAGTTAATGTGTCTGTGTATACGAAGAAGGTGGTCTAGAGTGACAGGGAAGTATGTACGGTTATCAGCTGTTCTGAACTCGATAGGTGGTGGGGGGTCAATTTTCCTGTAGTTGAAATAAGTGATGCTGGATTTGGTAGCATTGGTTTTGATCCTCCATTTTTGCTCCAAGAAGGCTAACCTGTTGACCTCGTCTTGTGTTCTGTGTGCAAGTGTATTTATTCTGGAGTGGGACATGAGTTGTGTAATGTCGTCTCCGTATCCAAGAGTGATGGTATTGTCGAATACAGGTGGTGGAATGTCGTTAGTGTAAAAAACGTATAGGGTAGGCGAGAGGACAGATCCGTGGGGAACTTCAGCATGTAGTGGGAAATAGTTTGAGTAACAGCCTTGGAATTTAATCCTAATTGTGCGTCCATCTAAGAAGTTGCAGAGTAGTTTGCAAGTAGTGAGAGGGAGGTTAAAATTAGTGCAGAGTTTGTGTTTTAGTCCGTTATGCCAGACTGTATCAAAAGCTTTATCGACGTCTTTAGCAACTAGGGCTGTTTGGTGTTTATGTGAATGTAGTTAAGTATTATGTTTAAGACGTCCTGTGTAGAACGACGTGTTCTGAAGCCAGATTGGCCGTCAGAGAGGAGAGAGCTGCGTTCAAGGTATCTGCGGAGGCGAAGGTTGATGAGTTTTTCAACGAGTTTGCCTAGAGTTACGAGCGGGCTAAAGAGCAATAGTTCATGAGATCAGAGTAGTCTTTATTTGGTTTTGGTATGAGGATAACAGTAGCAGCTTTGAAGAGGGGAGGAAAGTAGACAGAAGCGAGTGAGGCATTGAGGAAGTTAGTGTAGGTTGTGAAGATGGAGTCTGGAAGGTGTTTTAAGATGGCGTGGTTAAGGCAAGAGACTCCAGGAGCCTTAGGACGGAGGTGTTTGAGGAATCCCTTAATGTGTGTGTTGGTGAAAGGTGTGTCGGGCTCCTGTGTGGAGGTGAGTGAGTCAAGATGGATGTGACTTTCTGGTGGCGTATATGGACGCGAGCACCTACATGGTAACCTGTCTCCCTGGCTCAGAAAGACTCATCCTAACTATACAGTTGTCTTCTCTCTTAATAACTATAAAACTTTCTAAACTATTATACACTATAGGGAGGTTAGCATGGGCCACCACTGTGACCACAAATGAAAATTTTTACATATGAATCTACCGCCAACGTTGCCGTGACGAGCTCTAGCTCAAGTCCCGTCAAAGCCGCCATCATGACTCACGAAATCGTAACAACACGATTGTAAACAAACCAGGGAACGGGTGGGTGTCAAACCCATGGCGAGTGTGGGTTAGGACATGGGCTCATCCCCTGCCCGTTCCTTGGTTTATTTGATAACTATAAAACTTAGTTCTTTCTAAATTACTATAAAATTGTCTTTATTTATAAAATTGTCTACTTTCTTAATCATTATAAAATTATTTTGATTGTTCGTAACCGTAAAACAATGTCTCTGATCTCCCAGTAGCACAGACTGTCTCTCGTCACGAAGTAGCACAGACTGTCTCTGATCTCCCAATGTCACAAACGTCCCTGATCTCCCAGTAGCACAGACTGTCTCTGATCTCCCACCATACTATCCCTCCCCCTCACTGACTGACACAATGAAATTCACAATAATCACAGCAGTCAACAGACTGGGCGGACACGATCTATAATTTACATATCAAAGCCTTCCCCCATCAGAGACGAACCTGGACGGCTCCGGTCGCCCAGTGCCAATCAGTGCCAGGGCTACCCCTTAGCCTGGCACTCAACCGGAAGTGGGCCAAGCCATCCGGAAACTGTGGAGAGATTTGTTGACAGAATCTAGCCAATACCTCCCCAGGGAGATGACGTGATAAATTTATCCAAGTTTCTGATAACTTAAGTTCGCAAGTTGGACATGAGACTTAGGTGACGTTTCGTCCCGTCAGTGACCGTCATCTTGGTAAGAAATCGTGAACTGTACCCGTAGTGAGAGAGTTGTACCTGAGAGATTGTACCAGGAGCCCAGCGTACTCAAGAAATTATACCAGTAATAAGGTGTACCAATGAGATTGTACCAATAATAAGGTGTACCTGTGAGATTGTACCAGTAACAAAATTGAGTCCCAGCAATGGGAATACCAACAACGGTAGAGAGTGCCAACAACGGGAGTGCCAGAAAAGATAGGCAATACCAAAAATGGGAGGGGGTGCCATCAACGGGAAGAGTATCGACAATGGGAATGCCAGCATCAGGAGTGACAGCAACAGGAGTGCTAGCTAGCAACGGATGAAATGCCAGCAATGGAAGGAAGTGCCATCAACGGGATGAAGTGCTAGCAACAGCAGCATCATCAACGGGAGGTAGTACCATCAACGTCAGTAAGTACCAGCAAAGGAAAAAAAGTTCCTGTAACAGAGAGAGCGCCAGCAACGGGAAGGAATACCTGTAACGGGTGTACCAATTACGTAAGGGAGCACCAGCAACGGGAAGGAATACCAGAGACAGGGGAAAGTACCACAAGCGAATGGGGCACCAGCAAGGGGAGGTAGCACTAGCAACAGGAGAAACTGTCATCAACAGGAGAAACTGTCAGCAACATCAGGAAGTACCAGCAACATCAGGAAGTACCAGCAACATCAGGAAGTACCAGCAACATCAGGAAGTACCAGCAGCATCAGAAAGTACCAGCAACATCAGGAAGTACCAGCAACATCAGGGAGTACCAGCAACATCGGGAAGTACCAGCAACATCAGGGAGTACCAGCAACATCAGTAAGTACCAGCAACATCAGGGAGTACCAGCAATTGGAAGAAGTACCAGTAACTGAAGGAAGTACCAGGAACATGAAGGAGTACATAAGTGAAAGTAAACGAATGAGTGAGGTAAGAAGTGAAGTAGACTGAGGTAAGGAAGGAGGTAGAGTGAGGCAGATTGAGGCAGGGAGTGAGGTAATGGGTGAGGCAGGAGTGAGGTAGGGAGTGAGGGAGAGTGTGGGAGTGAGGGCGAGAGTGTAGGGGGTGAGGGAGAGTGAGGGAGAGTGTGAGAGTGAGGGAGAGTGTGAAGGTGGTTGGTAGGATCATCCTACCAACAGGTAATCCTTTAGCCTGTTGACTAGTCACGACATCGCCAGTGCGTGCGTGCGTGTGTGTGTGTGTGTGTGTGTGTGTGTGTGTGTGTGTGTGTGTGTGTGTGTGTGTGTGTGTGTGTGTGTGTACTCATAGTGGTTGATTCACAGCTCCTGGTCTCGCCTCCTCGCTGGTCGCTGCTAGATCCACTCTTTCCCTTTCCCATGAGCTTCATCAAACTTCTTAAAGTTATGTATGGATGCTGCCTCCACTACATCACTCTCTAGATTGTTCCACTTCCTGACAACTCTGTGACTGAGTGACTGAAGAAATACTTTCTAACATCCCTGTGACTCATCTGAATTTTCAACTTCCAGTTGTGGCCCCTTGTTGCTGTGTCCCATCTCTGAAATATTTTGTTCGTATCCACCTTGTCGATTTCTCTCAGTATTTTATATGTCGTTATCATGTCTTTCCTATCCCTCCTGTCCTCCGGTGTCGTCAGGTTGATTTTCTCCTTGGACATGCCCCTTAGCTCCGAAACTAGTTTTACTCTAAACATTTATACTTTCTCAAATTTCTTAACGTGCTTGACCAGGTGTGGGTTACATAATGGTGCTGCATACTCCAACATGGGCCTGACGTACACGGTGTACAGAATTTTGAATGATTCCTTACATTCTAGGTGCCCCACCACTCTTCTCCATGACCTTGCATGCTATGCATGTCAGTGTGTGTGTGTGTGTGTGTGTGTGTGTGTGTGTGTGTGTGTGTGTGTGTGTGTGTGTGTGTGTGTGTGTGTGTGTGTGTGTGTGTGTGTGTATGTGTGTGTGTGTGTGTATTCGTAGTTACAAGACCACAATTAAGGTCGTGGTGTCCTCTCTTGTTGCTCTTCATCATTGTCTTTATATCTCTGCAATAATTGTTAAACTCACCATCTGTTTCCATTCATCAACTTCTGTGTTTGTATGGACATCATTTGTCAAGCAAATGTTTATCCAGCTGATTCCGCAACTTGAAATTGTCTCTCCCTTGTCCTTGCTCTTGCTGGTTCCCAAACATTCCCCTTGCCTCTTATTACTTATTTGTAGTTACCGCAGCAGTGCTTTGTTCGTTGTGTCCCGTCGTCATGCACAGCTTTAAAAACAGGTAGACACTGTCCATCAGTGCAGGGAAGTATTCAAAGGGGTGTCATGTTGAGAGGGAGGTCTTCAAGGTGAGAATCGACCACTGTAACAATCTCTACATAAGGACAGCTGGGCATTGAATCCAAGTAAGCAGTGGAAGAAGGCACTCATGACACCCATGCTCTCTAAGAATAAACATGAATGTAATAATAATAATAATAATAATAATAATAATAATAATAATAATAATAATAATAATAATAATAATAATAATAATAATAATAATAATAATAATAATAACAACAACAACAACAATAACAGTAGGCTCCTTCCTCCAACCCGGTTGCCACCTTAATTAAGCTTCCCTACATCAAACTTCAGTAGCCCCCCTGCTATTAGGTAAGTACTTCTAGGTGAATATAATTATGTGATTACAACTAGGTGATAACTAAGTGATTGCAAGTGAGCGACCAAAAGTCAGTCATGAGTGTGAAGGCTGAGAGCAGAAGAGGTAAGCTGAACATTACTAAATTGTAAAATTGATATCACAGCCAAGACTGTTACTGCACTGAGTCTGCTGGACCTTCTTGAGTCTGCTGGACCTCAGAGAGGTTCAAGGGATACTCATCTATCAATGTGCATCACCAACAGCCTGGTTTGAGCAGCGTTTAGCTGACATACAAGTGAATCCATATGGGTTTAGTACCATCCACATATATTACTGGAGTCATACACGGTATCAGTAACAACACACACACACACACACACACACACACGTGGGTCCGTGAGGTGCAGACGTGGGTAACAAGGCTCCGAGAACCTTAGCGTTGTAAGGCGTGCAATAACAGCTAGCAGTAATCAGTGGTAGTGGAACGTCAGTGAACAATACTACGAGTGATAATTAAAGTTATTAGTTAAAGAAAGTGAGAGGAAAGCTGAAATCATAATATTTCAAAGCGCAAACCGTTGGGGGTCTTAGGCGCTGTTGCCACATTGGCAGTGGCAGGCCTGAAGAAGTGACGTCATGACAAGTTGTGTGCCATTATACATATAAAGTAAAGTGTATATAATGTGAAGGGTATACTATCATCAGTGAAGAGTGAAATCGAGTGAGGAAGCGGGATGTATGAGAATATATGGTTATAAACATCACGGGTGAAGGATCTCCAAAATAGGGATTTAAGGCCTACGTACGACGACTTCGTCATCAGCAGCTGGCAACTGTCACCGCACCATTGCAGCGCAAGTTCATTCGCCTATTTGTGGTTTGCATGTTGAAGGCCCTGGCTGGCCTTGTATACGGTTTGATACTGGTCACTCACTCCTGCAAGCTATTACCAGAATTAGAAAAGAAATAGCATAGACAGTGAATATAGTGTTGACGAGTGTGAGAAGGTAGGTGGGACAAGCTTTTAAGGGCAACATTGTAAGACGGTGCTAGGGTCAAGTCCCAGGAGGCTTGTGCCAGGTCACAAGAAGTTGCAGCCAGTCATTACACCGCACAAGACACTCTCTCACACACACACACACACACACTCACACACACACACATGCACACAGGATGTTCCAGAGATTGGACACAGTAACAAGGGGACACAGTTGGAAGCTGAAGACACAGATGAATCACAGGGATGTTAGGAAGTATTTCTTCAGCCACAGAGTAGTCAGTAAGTGGAATAGTTTGGGAAGCGATGTAGTGGAGGCAGGATCCATACATAGCTTTAAGCAGAGGTATGATAAAGCTCACGGCTCAGGGAGAGTGACCTAGTAGTGATCAGTGAAGAGGCGGGGCCAGGAGCTCGGACTCGACCCCTGCAACCTCAACTAGGTGAGTACAACTAGGTGAGTACACGCACACAGGCAGTGTTACTACCGGTAGTTATAAGCAGTAAGAATACTTAGGAAGCTAGGAAGTCCTCTCTCAATGTGAACAAGGAAAATGATAATATCCAGCAACAATTAATACGTAAATCCAGAAAGGGCAATAAGTGGAGAGAGAAGCATAATTGGGAAAGATAAATGAGACTAAATTTGTGCCTACACGACGGATCTTTCAACCACACCACCTACCCCTCCTAACCCTCCCTCCCTCACACACAAGCACACACACACAAGAGTAGACACTCACACACTCACACACACACACACACACACACACACACACACACACACACACACACACACACACACACACACACACACACACACACACACACACACACATACACACATACACACACACATACACACAGAAACAAGAGGCCACAATTGGAAGTTGAAGACACAAATGAGTCAGAGAGATAGTAGGAAGTATTTCTTCAGTCATAGAGTTGTAAGGCAGTGGAATAGCCTAGAAAATGACGTAGTGGAGGCAGGAACCACACACAGTTTTAAGACGAGGTTTGATAAAGCTCATGGAGTGGGGAGAGAGAGGGCCTAGTAGCAACCGGTGAAGAGGCGGGGCCAGGAGCTAGGACTCGACCCCTGCAACCACAAATAGGTGAGTACAAATAGGTGAGTACACACTGTGGGAAGACAGCACAGAAGGGAACATCAAGAGGGAATATACCAACAAGTGTTGGATGACATACGAACAACTGAGGAGGAGGTGAAGAAGCTCTTAAGTGACCTTGACACCTCAAAGGTGATGGGACCGGACAACATCTCCCCATGGGTCCTTAGAGAAGGAGCAGAGATGCTGTGCGTGCCTCTAACCACAATCTTCAACACATCCCTTGAAACTGGGCAACTACCTGAGAAATGGAAGACAGCTAATGTAGTCCCCATATTTAAGAAAGGAAACAGAAACGAGGCACTAAATTACAGACCTGTGTCTCTGACATGTATTGTGTGCAAAGTCATGGAGAAGATTATCAGGAGGAGAGTGGTCGAACACCTGGAAAGGAACAAGATTATAAATGAAAACCAGCATGGGTTCATGGAAGGCAAATATTGTATCACAAACCTCCTGGAGTTTTATGACAAGGTAAAAGAAGTAAGACTCGAGAGAGAGGGGTGGGTAGATTGCGTTTTCCTAGACTGCAGGAAGGCCTTTGACACAGTTCCCCACAAGAGATTAGTGCAGATACTGGAGAATCAGGCGCACGTAAAAGGGAGGGCACTGCAATGGATAAGGGAATACCTGACAGGGAGGCAGCAAGGAGTCATGGTACGTGAAGAGGTATCACAGTGGGCGCCTGTTACGAGCGGGGTCCCACAGGGGTCAGTTCTAGGACCAGTGCTATTTTTGATATATGTGAACGACATGATGGAAGGAATAGACTCTGAAGTGTCCCTGTTCGCAGATGACGTGAAGTTGATGAGAAGAATTAAATCGGACGAGGATGAGGCAGGACTGCAAACAGACCTGGACAGGCTGGACATGTGGTCCAGTAACTGGCTTCTCGAATTCAATCCAGCCAAATGCAAAGTCATGAAGATTGGGGAGGGGCAAAGAAGACCACAGACAGAGTATAGGCTAGGTGGACAAAGACTACAGACCTCACTCAGGGAGAAAGACCTTGGGGTGACCATAACACCGAGCACATCACCGGAGGCACACATCAACCAAATAACCGCTGCAGCATACGGGCGAATGACAAACCTGAGAATAGCGTTCCCATACCTTAATAAGGAATCGTTCAAGACACTGTACACTGTGTATGTTAGGCCCATACTGGAGTATGCAGCACCAGTCTAGAACCCACACCTGGTCAAGCACGTCAAGAAGTTAACGAAAGTACAAAGGTTTGCAACAAGGCTAGTCCCAGAGCTCAAGGGAATGTCGTACGAGGAAAGGTTAAGGGAAATCGGACTGACGACACTGGAGGAAAGAAGGGTCAGGGGAGACATGATAACGACATACAAGATACTGCGGGGAATAGACAAGGTGGACAGAGATAGGATGTTCCAGAGAGGGGACACAGGGACAAGGGGTCACAACTGGAAGCTGAAGACTCAGACGATTCACAGGGACGTTAGGAAGTATTTCTTCAGTCATAGAGTTGTCAGCAAGTGGAATAGCCTAGCAAGTGAAGTAGTGGAGGCAGGAACCATACATAGTTTTAAGAAGAGGTATGACAAAGCTCAGGAAGCAGAGAGAGAGAGGACCCAGTAGCGATCAGTGAAGAGGCGGGGCCAGGAGCTGAGTCTCGACCCCTGCAACCACAATTAGGTGAGTACAATTAGGTGAGTACACACATACACACACACACACACACAGTGATCTCTGGATGCTGCTAGGTGTCACGTCTTGCTCTTAACACAGGAGACAAACACCTGCGTGTAATCATCAGGTGTGAGGCGGCGTGATGCACCTTCTGATAATGTGATGGAGACAGGATTATCCTCACTGCCTCCATCATGCCCACCTCCTCCTCCTCCTCCTCCTCCTCCTCCTCCTCCTCCTCCTCCTCCTCCTCCTCCTTCTCCTACTCCTCCTCCTCCCTCCTCCTCCTCCTCCTCCTCCTCCCCCTTCTCCTCCTCCTCTTCCTCCTCCTACTCGTCCTCCTCCTCCTCCTCCTCCTCCTCCTCCTCCTACTCGTCCTCCTCCTCCTCCTCCTCCTCCTCCTCCTCCTCTTCCGGCTCCTCGTCCTACTTCTTCACTTCCTCATCATTATCGTCTTCTTCTTAAATTATTATTATTATTATGAATATTATTATTATTATTATTATTCCCTCTAGCAGCAGTGTGTCGAAGATGAAAATGCATTAATGTAGTTTTTTAGCGATAACAAGTGAAGTGTAAGTATGTACCAACAACCTTGTTGATCACGACGTTAACTATATGGCTCGCCAGGTACTATGCCGCCAGGGATTAGGTCACCAGGACTATGTCGCCAGGTACTATGTCGCCAGGTACTATGTCGCCAGGTACTATGTCGCCAGGGACTATGTCGCCAGGTACTATGTCGCTAGGTACTATGTCGCCAGGTACTATGTCGCCAGGGACTATGTCGCCAGGGACTATGTCGCCAGGGACTATGTCGCCAAGTACTATGTCGCCAGGTACTATGTCGCCAGGGACTATGTCGCCAGGAACTATGTCACCAGGTACTATGTCGCCAAGTACTATGTCGCCAGGGACTATGTCGCCAGGGACTAGGTGGCCTGGAATTAGGTCGCCAGGGACTATGTCGCCAGGTACTATGTCGCCAGGTACTATGTCGCCAGGGACTATGTCGCCAGGGACTAGGCCGCCAGGGATTAGGTCGCCAGGGACTATGTCGCCAGGGACTAGACCGCCAGGGATTAGGTCGCCAGGGACTAGGTCGCCAGGGACTAGGTCGCCAGGGACTAGGTCGCCAGGGACTAAGCCGTCAGGGACTATGTCGCCAGGGATTATGTCGTCAGGGACTAGGTCGCCAGGAACTAGGGCGCCAGGGACTATGTCGCCAGGGACCATGTCGCCAGGGACTAGACCGCCAGGGATTAAGTCGCCAGGGACTAGGCCGCCAGGGACTAGGCCGCCGGGGACTAGGTCGCAGGGGACTATGTCGCCAGGGACTATGTCGCCAGGGACTAGGTCGCCAGGGACTATGTCGCCAGGGGCTAGGTCGCCAGGGACTAGGGCTCCAATGATTAGGTCGCCAGGGACTAGACCTCCAGGGACTAGGTCACCAGGGACGATCACTTCTAAAATAGACTAGAGGCACAGACTACAGGAAGAGATTTCACGAAAGTCTAGATAAACGCAATAAATAAGTAGATAAATTCAATAGATAAGCAGATAAGTACAACAGACAAGTAGATAAATTAATAAACACAATAGATATGTAGATAAATACACTAGATAAGTTGAATAGACAAGTAGATAAGTACAATAGACAAGTAGATAAGTACAATGGACAAGTAGATAAGTACAATAGACAAGTAAATAAGTACAATAGACAAGTAGATAAATACAACAGACAAGTAGATAAGTACAATAGACAAGTAGATAAGTACTATAGACAAGTATATAAGTACAATAGACAGGTAGATAAATACAATAGACAAGTAGATAAGTACAATAGACAAGTAGATAAGTACAATAGATATGTAGGTAAATACAAGGGATAAGCAGATAATACAAGAAACAATTAAATAAATGTAATAGATAAGTAGATAAATACAACAGATAAGTAGATAAATATAATAGATGTGTAGATAAATACAATAGCCAGGTCTATTTATCTAGATAAATACAGTCTGTTCACCCGGTGTTTTCCCGGACAATTTCAGTGACTCATCTTAAATATTTTAAAACACAGGAATTTGAAGACCGAACAGCGAAGTGTTTCATTATTGTCCTATTTTCTATTTTCTCTTTTTTTAAATAATTGTCATTGAAACAGACTTATAGTTTAAGGGTCTTCCGTACTTTTTTTTTTTTTTTTTTTTACAAACTTGAATGAAAGATGCGGTTCCTCCTCCTACCTGTCCGATGCTTCCTTTCCCGAGCGTCTTCCTCCCACGTCCCATTTGTATATTTATTTCTGACTTGTTTGAATCTTTGCTCAGTCTCTGAATTGTCCAGTTTCTTAAAATGGTTGCAAGTTTTTTCTTTCTTCTTCATACAGTATGTGCTCTCGCTCGTTCGCATGTTAGAGTGCGTGAGAGTGTTATGCGTATTTGCATGTCTGTGTGCGTGTATCTACACGTCTTAAAAGCGAAAGGGAGAATGGCTGTAATAGGAGGGAGGTTGAAGAATGTCAGTGGCAGAGGGAAGGAAGGGAGGGAAACAGAAGAAATATGGGTAGGAGGTGCATTGACGAGGGACGGGGGCGAGAGAGGGGGACAAGAGGGGAACCAGAGAAAGGAGGACGAGAAAAAAAAACGAAAGAAGGGGAAGAGAGAGATGGACTAGAGAAGGGGAATAGAAAACAAACACATACCTCCCCGAGGGGACCTTGCGGCACGCCGCACACACAACTCTAACAATAAATTCCGCAGGCGGCCTCTTTGTGTAACAGGGCAGCACCTCGAGTAACAAACGTTCAGATTTGAACGTTTCCTGGCTCTTTTCGGTCACTATGTTGCTAGATATATAACAGCCTATTTTTTAATTTGCTGATATGTAATTAATTATATAAAATTTTATAGGCTTATGTTAGCTATCCCTACCTTTCCTAACCTAGCCTAACTTAAATTAGCGTTTATACGCTTACAGAAAGTATTGAAAAATTGATGTTGGCCACATTGTACGGAAATTAACGTAGTAATATGGGGATATGTTTTACAGGAGGGAGGAATGGAAGCGTTTACCTGGAGTTTACCTGGAGAAAGTTCCGGGGGTCAACGCCCCCGCGGCCCGGTCTGTCAGGTCATTTGTTGATAATTGTGAAGAGATGGAGAGGGACTGCAAGAAAGAATGATGAAAGGAAAAATACAAGAGGAAAAAAACAGAAGCATATGAAAGCAAGAAAGAAAAATATGCCATAGAAAAGCATGATTCACAGAGAGAAAAAGACAGCAGCCTAAAGTAAAAATGAATATAGAAATATTTTTGAAAAATAATAGTTTTGAAAAAACAACCTTTCCCACCCACCCACACGCGAGCACACACTTCTCAGTAGAAACTGGTGATATCAGAAAGTGTAAGGGAAAGAGTACACCAGCAGGTGTTGGTCACTGTACAGTGTACACACAAGGGAAGAGATAAGGTTTTTAATGAAGCTGGATACATCAAGGGCAATGAGACCTGTTAAGGTGTCATCATGGATTCTAAGGTCTACAACGAGCTAGTGAACACGAGACAGACAAAAATATGGAAAACAGTGAATGTAGTACCTGTATCTAAGAAAGGAGACAGGCAGAAGCCTTGAATTACAGGCCAGTTTTGGGGACATGCACACCTTATATTACAACCCAGGAATCCAAATGGCCTGTTATCCCGGGTGTAATGGGAGCAAAATAAACACAGCAGAAAAAGTTTAGACTTATATTATCCTTCACCAATTTAGAACAGCAATATGTACACTATGTACAGTGATAAGTATAGTGCACTCCACGGTAAGCAAGGCAGAATAGAAGCCACAAGATAGCAGACCGTGCTTCAACCAGCTCTAGAATGGGAATGACCAGGGCAGACAGGAGAGCGGTACCCACATAACCTCTGCGATTGCCAAAACCATCTTCTTATTGGCTAGAACCTGGTCACTAGTTGAACGATGGGGCCCCATCATCAACTCTTAGCAACCTGGTTCGCTGGTTGGGGGAGATAGCCTGTAAATGAGGGTGTGTACATGCGCCGAATAAAGGTTACGTACTCTTTGCATGCCACACCCCCACCCCGAGAAGGCTCAGGATTAGGCTGCCACCTCCCAGTGGTAATCGTGCCGCCATGGCACAAAATAATGGGACCGCCTTTCCTCTCCACCATCCAACTCTTAGATAGAGCTCAGCATGCAAAGAGTACGTAACCTTTATTTGGCGCATGTACACACCCTCATTTACAGGCTATCTCCCCCAACCAGCGAACCAGGTTGCTAAGAGTTGATGATGGGGCCCCGTCGTTCAACTAGTGACCAGGTTCTAGCCAATAAGAAGATGGTTTTGGCAATGCTGCAACCTGGGAATAGGAAGGCTTGATCGGGGTCTGTTCACTTGATCTACGAGGCTCTGGCCAGTTTTCCTCGTAAAACAATGAGGCTATTCCGAGATCGGAGTCGTCCAAGGATAGGTCAACATTCCCTCCAGACAACCCTTGGGATGTTGCCCGAGTTATGGCCTACACCGGAGAAGAATTAATCATTATAGGTTCAGGACACGAACTAATAGTAGTAATGTTATTACCCAGTAATAACATGGCATCTTTCATGGGGAATCCTTTTGAGACACCTACAGTCAAGTACCCAGTGTAATATTTGCACTGTACATAAATTTTATGCAAAGGAACAGGATATATAGCTCCTCCAAATGCTTCCAATAAAACAGAGGAATTCAAAGAAGTATTCTCTGAAAGGGGTAATATTCCTTCTCTTACAAGTGAGCAATATGCTCCAGTATCTCTAAAGGTCTTTACTTTAGTTGTTTCTGAGTTTTCCTGAAAGGGAAATTAGACTCTTGCAATAATAAGGGGCCATACCTTTTTCTACTTCTCTAGGGGACATGTCACTAGGGATATTAGAGATTTTCCCAATGGGTTGGGGTTTATGGGGGCAGTTGGGACGGATGTGACCTACTTTGTTGCAGAGGAAGCAGACGACAGGCTTGCCCTTTACTCCCTGCTGACGTTGCAAATGGTGTCGTTCTGGCTGGTGTCTCTCTGGATACTGTAGTCGAGATGCACCATGAGTAGTTTGCCTCTCCGCAGGTGGACCATTTGTTGAGAAGCATGGCTCACCAGGTGGCTTAGTTGGCTGACATAGACGTTTTTCCTCCGGCTGGCACTTCATTCTCCAAGGTTGACGATCTCTGCTCATGCCAGGCTGTTGAAAAGAGAGATGGGACCGCTTGGACAAGGAGCAGTTAGTTTCAAAGGTATCAGCCAACCTGACTGCCTCCAATGCAGTGGTTAAGTCACGATCCTGCAGTAAGACTCGAACCTCTGGTCCCACAGACTCCAGCAGGTTATCTTCAGAATAAGCTGCACCAGCTCCTCAAAGATAGAGACACCACTTGCTTTATACCAGCTGGTAAAAGCTTTGGTTTGCTGTCTCACAAATCCACTAGGGATTTACCAAGCTGTCTTCTGCCCAGCTTAAAATTTTTTTTATATTTGGCTGGGATACACGCATATGCTCCCAACACTGTGGTCTTCACTACTTGATAATCAGAAAATTCAGTGTCATTTAATACTGACGTAAATTCCTGTGCCTTACCCAATAATGCTGTATGAACCAACGATGCCCAATGCTGTTCCGGCCACCTCAAGGCTCGAGCCTGATTTTCGAAGCTTTCGAAAAATTGCTCTGGTTCGGCCTCATTGAAGCGGGGAACAAGCTGTACTGCTTTTTGTAAACTAAAATCATTTACAGAATGCGAAAACTGCCTCCTTTCTCTTTCCCTATCATATTCTTCCCTTGCGAATGCTCTCTGTTCAAGATTGATTTTTGCCAGCTCAAGTGCCAACGACACTGATTCTCCCTGAGACAACCCAGCTGCACTATACTGACCATTTTGCTCCGTAGGTGTATCATCTTCCTCGTGCGAGAACATAGGAGTTTTTGCCCTAGCTCCCGTAGAGGGAGGAGTCTGATGTGCCATCTCTTCTTCTATAAGTTTGTCAGCAATCAGTGAACGCAGTTGCGCAGCTGTGAGAGTGCGTTTGTATTTAATGCCAATGGAACGAGCAATTTGCCAACAACGCTGTAGGGACAATTTATGTAGGTTATGCAAAGTGTATGCCGACACCAGATGTCTGACTCGTCTAGGTGGCATAAGTTATTCGCTATGCACAGTGCGATTGCAGAATACGCATACAAGCAAAGCCGACTGCAAAATTCTCCACACCGAACAGGCTAGTAACAACTGACACGCAAAATTTGTAAAGCAATGCCAGACAGCTACACTGTTCTAGAAGATTGACCGTAGCGAAGCGAGCACACCGAACAAGCTAGTAGCGAGCTGTTGAACGATCACACAATAGCAAGGCTGACCATAACAAAGCAACTGACATGCAAAATTTGTAAAGCAATGCCAGACAGCAAGCTGCACAATGTTCCTGCTACGAGCTTCACCCTAAGCTCAACCGTTTCTCTAAGTCCAGCTCCAGCTCCCGGACAGGCCCCCATATTACAACCCAGGAATCCAAATGGCCTGTTATCCCGGGTGTAATGGGAGCAAAATAAACACAGCAGAAAAAGTTTAGACTTATATTATCCTTCACCAATTTAGAACAGCAATATGTACACTATGTACAGTGATAAGTATAGTGCACTCCACAGTAAGCAAGGCAGAATAGAAGCCACAAGATAGCAGACCGTGCTTCAACCAGCTCTAGAATTGGAATGACCAGGGCAGACAGGAGAGCGGTACCCACATAACCTCTGCGATTGCCAAAACCATCTTCTTATTGGCTAGAACCTGGTCACTAGTTGAACGACGGGGCCCCATCATCAACTCTTAGCAACCTGGTTTGCTGGTTGGGGGAGATAGCCTGTAAATGAGGGTGTGTACATGCGCCGAATAAAGGTTACGTACTCTTTGCATGCCACACCTTATAAGTAGAGAATTGCACACTTTGCAGTTAGAGAACTGCACACCTTGCAAGTGGAGAACTTGGAGATAAGTAGCTTAACAAACAATAACCAGCATAAGTTGAGAGGTTGCAAATTTTGTCTTACCAACCTGTTTGAGTTCTCTGACAAGCTAACAGAAATGAGACAGGTGGACTGCATTTCCTTAGACTGCAAGAAAGCATTTGGTGCTGTACCCCACACGAGACTACTGGGGCAAAAAAATTAAGGAGCAAACAGGAATAACAGGGAATGCACTTTGGTTGATCAAAGAGTACTTCAGAGGAAGCAGGCGAAGAGTAATTGTCCTGGAAGTGGCCGCCAAAATAGATAAAGAATAACAATTGGGGTGCTACAAGGATCGGTATTCAGGCCTGTACTGTTTCTGGCTTATGTGAATGATATTCCAGATGTTATTGAGTCAATTGTATCTCTGCTGATTATGTAAAACTAATGAGAAAAATAAAGGACTGCAGGTGGATTTGAGCAGATTAGAAGATTGGTCAGATAAGTGGGTGCTTGAATTCAACCCCAGTATATGCAAGATCGTGAAGACTGGGGAAGGAGCCAGAGGAGCAAACACAGAGTGTTAACTAAAGGGACAGAGGCTACAGACCTCACTGAAAGATCTAAGGATGTGAATAATAATAATATAATAATATCTTTATTTACTACAAGTACATGTACATGGTATACAGTCCTAGCTGACATCAATGACATACTACTATACAGAAAGCCCCTTGTTATGCTGAGCATTTCGGGCAAATTAGGTCAGTATCCCAGGATGCGAACCACACCAGTCGACTAACACCCAAGTACCCATTTTACTGATGGGTGATCATTGACAACATGTGTAAAGAAACCCAATGTTTCTACCCTGGCTGGGAATCGAACCCAGACCCTCGCCGTGTGAAGCGAGAGCTTTAGCTATCAGGCCACCAGGACCCCTAGCATACCAACTGAGACCCATATCAACCGAGTAACCTCTGCAGACAATCCTTGTCTGGCAAGTTTAAAATTGTTCTTCAGGAATCTCAAGAGAGTCATTCTGGGCTCTTTATACATCATGCATGTCTGTCAGCCCCATCTTGGAGCATGCAGCGAGAGTCGAGAACCAAGACCTGAGGAAGCATGTTAAGACACTGGAGTACGCAACAAAGCTTGTTCCAGAGTTAAAGGAACAGGCTAATAGAGCTTAATCTAACAACAAAGGAAAACAGAAGAACCAGGGTAGACAGGGACAGGATGCTTGAGAGGCGAGAAACGTGGACATAGCTGGAAGTTAAAGACACAGATGAGTCACAGGTATGTTAGGAACTATTTCTCTAGTCTCCACCACTGCCTCGAAGGCACCTCAATTAAGAGCTGATATGATAGGGCCCACAGGCTTGAAGGGAGTGAAATCGGAAAGCGGAAAATTGAGAGACGAGGCCAGGAGCTAGGACTCAACCTCTGCATCCACATATAAGTGAGTGCACACACACACACGTGTGTGTGGATCACTTCCTTAGCGAGGTGGTCATCTCACTTCCCTAGCGAGGTGGTCAACTCACTTCCCTAGCGAGGTGGCCAACGTGAAGTGTCGTCGATATAGATTGCGCATAACTGAATTTGTGTCTACTTACCATGGTGTTATTATCATACAACTGCATAACAAAACCAAGAAACGTTCAAATTTGAACGTTCATCATTCGTAGTTCAAGAAAGAGCTGATTTGTGGTGGCTTCAAATGTCTAAATTTAGATATAAAAAAAATCTGAATGGATTTTGATAACCATTAATTACATTAATTTCTATAACCGTCATAAACTGTATCACTATAGGCGATAAAAACATTTCACCCCTCCGTGGAAGGAGTATTCATTCAATATTACAAATCTTAAAGCTCCTCTCAAGAAGCTCATCACTAGTAATCACTTACAAAGGCAACCGCTCAATAAGAAATATCTCATTTGTCTTAATAATATAATGACAGAATATGATGACTGATGGATCTCAGCAGGAGTTTACTGGAAGAGCTGCATCTGTTCTTGTTGCCATCTCTTTGATAAGAACTACGGCAATAATGCTGAGCTAGGCATAAAAATTAACAACTGGTCTTCTACACTGTATTAGGCAGTGAGCTGAAGAGAATATTGTATAAAAAAAAGACGCTCCATATATGATGTCAGTTTCCGAGATTTGTTCTGAAACGGGACGCGTATTATTCCTGGTCAGAGTGGCCAGGAGAAGAAAGTTAGGTGAATATTAGTTAGTATGAGAAGAGCGGGGATGGAATAGGTCGTCATGGTATGTGAAGGCTTACTCAGCCCTGTAACAACTTCAGGTAGTATTACTAAGGCTGGCTCCTCCTCAGGAAAATTAATGAATAGAAAAAGAATAAAAACTGACAAACAAACACTTTATTATTTAGAAAATATAAAATACTTAAATATTAAATATTTATCCTACTTTAAAGAAAAATGAAAAATATAAATATCTGAATTCAATGCTAATATATACAATTAAACTTGGGTGTCTGGTTGATGTTGACACAGTCTTGTATAGAATATAGCTGTTGATGATGTGGGGGGGTCACAGGTGGTGGTGACAACCCAACGGCCAGTTCTTCACAGAATCTATAGCCTTGAATAGTCAGGCCAGATGACAGGAACGCAGGTTCTTTACCACTGCAAAGATGAGGGGATATGTCCTGCGATGGCACACATATAATCAGGTAGGTAAAGAGTGACGTCTCGGGACGTTAGTCCGTCTCCTTCAATACTTCTCGTTGGTTGGCAGGTGGCCCAATCTGTCATTCCAAGCTGGAAAGATAGACAGGTTACCCACTGCTTAAGAAATCACTCTCCATGATAAGTACAATACCTAAAAGACGTGGTGATTATTAAAACATCTAACATAGTGAACAAGGGTGAAAGGACTAAGTTTATTATTGGTCCAGAGTAAATCTTTCAACCAATAAGTCCACTAGAATAGGAGCAGGCTTGTACTTAGAGTTGTGCTGGGAGCTGTGAGTTGAGTGATTACTGTTTAACAGGAGCCCCACACGTCACCTTTCGGGGTGGAGGGGAAAGGGGGAGATAGCGGGAGCTAGACTGACCCTACCTTAACAAGCAGCCGGCAATCAAACTATCGTTACCATATACTCGCTCGCTACTCCTATCTGTTGAACTTTTCCTTCACATGGTATGGTGTAAGTATGTGGGTGGTATTTTTGGCCAATTCTAGGCCATTGGCTATTTTATTCTTGTTTTGCTCTCACTATTTTCCTTTAAGGCCCTAGTGTGTGCAAGGGCCTGTGTTTTGGAGAATATATGTAGTATAATGCTTTGACTGCAGGCTAAGTAGCTGGCAGGGAATGGAAGGGGTGCCATAAAGCCTCCCTGTTTATATATTTTTTACTCACTAGCAGCAGTCATTCGCTGCATGACCACTGTAGAGTGCGGTTGTGCTCTGCACCCCTCTGCTGTTTGTAGGCGAGCTCCCTTGTCAGTTACCTGGCTGCAGCGATGTGAAGTGGTGCTGTCACGCCTCTGTTAACAACTTAGGTGCACTGTGATTGTCAAGATGGCGGTTAGTCTGAGACGCCGGATAAATACTGTAGGCATTGAGCTACTTAAAGGAACGATAACGCCTAGTTCTGCGCAAGTCTTATTGCCAAAGATCATCTGGGAGACATATGGCATACAAGATAGTGACTTGTATGGTGTAGCATTAAACAGAGGCCAAAGAATATTCGTCAAACTGCTATCAGCTACGGTTTATGAATCGTTAGTCACCAGGTTTCAGGACGTAAGTCTTAGCGTCACACCAGCTGTCAGTGTAAGAATGATAGATGTTTCACGGCATTATACGTGGATCAAGTTACGCAACGTTCCCTTTGAGGCGGACGAGGCGGATATAAGGAAAGTTTTTGAGACGCATGGGACGGTGCATTATGCTCAACATGGTACGTGGGTGGCAGGTGCCTATGCTGGTTTTCCAGAGGGTTCTTTCAACCTCAAAATGGCTTTGAGGCACCCATTACCATCCTATGTGTATCTACAAGATTTCAGGACGCAGGTAATGGTAATGTACCCAGGACAACGACGTACATCCCGCCTATGTGGTGAGTATGATCACATAGCGGCGACCTGTGACAAGCGAAGACGTGTGCCTGGACCTGTGGTGGACGTCGCAGCCCCTGCTTCAAAGGTGGCAGGTGAGAAACAAACATCGGATGGAGGGCGTGGTGTTTTGTGGAGCGAGATAGTGGATCGGGCACACAGGACTGGCGGTGAGTTGGAGTCCCTCCCCCAGCTGCCTGATCAGGTATCATCTCCTGTGGATAAGGAGGAGCAGCAATTACAGGAGAAGGTTCTTGAGATTGAGGAAGAATTGGTGGAGGTGTTGAAGACTTTGTCACCGCCAGAGAGGGACATTACATCTGAGCGTGGTGTCATCGGAGAGCCGTCGCTTCCAGAAAGTCGGAGACATGATAATTTGGGACGTGATGGTGGTTTGGAGTCGTCTGTTGAATCATTAAACCATTCTCAGGTAGAGGTGGAGGTTCATCGAGAGGCAACATCTGACCAAGACATGTCTAACATGATGGTCACGAGAAAGAGGGCGGCTACGTCAGATTCTGATGACGTCCTTACGCCTGCACAAAGGCCTGGGAAACAGACTGAGGTGAAGTGTGAAGGTAGTGGTGTAGGTGGTGGTAGACATGATAGGAGGCACCGGAAGAAGGGGGGAGGGAAAGAGAGCACTCTGAAGGTGTCAAACTTAAATTCAAGCTCTGGAGTTGTAAAGAGTGATGAGAGGAAGCAGGGGTGGAAACTTTAATAGGCCGTAGGTGTATGTCTGTAAATGTTAATTGGTTATGTAGAGGTATGAAGAGAGATTAGTTTAGTAATTTCCTGAATAAATCTAGAGTGGATGTTGTGTTCCTGCAGGAGCACAATTTTAAAGAGGGTAGGGTGTTGGAGGTGGCAGGATTTCGAGCAGTTACCCTGCCATCTCCCCGTCTAAAAGGTGGTGTGGGAATTTTAATAAGGGAGACGAGCCCGTTTGTTTTGCACAGAAGCGAGGGTGGAGGGGGAGGGAGGGTGTTGCGTGTGGATGGGTGGTGGATGGTTAAGCGTGTGTCTTTTGTGAGTGTGTATGCGCCGGCAGAAAATAACATAAAGGTAAAGAATGATTTTGTGTGTGAGGATCTTATGTTTTTCTTAAGTGCACTGCCAGAGGTGGCAATAGTTGGTGGGGACTGGAATAGTGCAATCAGGGTGGCTGATGTGGACCCAAAAGGGGCTGGATATATGTCTGTGGCTCTTAGGGATTTATTAAGGGATGTTAGGTTACATGATACCTTAGGGGGGGCGGTGTGGGAGACTGAATATACGTTTGTTAGGAGTGGATATGCTGCGAGACTAGATAGAGTGTACCTTTCTCAGGAAGTGGATGTGAAATCTTTCAGTACTGTTGAGGCTACAATGTCAGATCATAGGGCAGTGGTGGTGGAGGTTGGGTGGGGGATGCTCGCGGACATATATAGAAGTTATTGGAAATTAAATTTAAGTGTGTTAGGTGATGAGGAGGGGTTGGAGGGGTTTTCAATCCTATGGAGGGAGCTTAGTGTGGAAGAACAGGGAGTGGATGACATTGTGACATGGTGGGATAGTGTTGCAAAGGAAAGGATTAGAAAGTTTTATGTGAGAGAAGGAAAACATATTAATAATTTAAAATATGGACTGGCTAACTATTTAGAGGATAGGTTAAGAGGTTGCTATGGTCGGGGGATGGGTGGGAATAATTTTCCTATGGATGAAATAGCTGAAATAAAGGGGAGGTTGAGGGTGTTGCAAAATGAAAGGTTTCAAGCTGTAAGGGTGCAGGCAGGGGTGGAAGAAGTGCTTTGGGGCGACAAGCTGTCAGCGTGTGTTTTGCGGCATCAAAAGCAAAGGCAGGCGGTGACAGCTATCCCATGTTTAGAGGTAATGGAGATGGTTGGGAATTATAGAGCAGGGCAAGAGATACGAACCACGAAGGGGATGTGTGTGTATATGGAGGCTTGGTACGAGAAGTACTGGAACAATGGGGGGGTGGGTGACGTCGCGTTGGACAAGGTGTGTACGTATGTGACGTGTAATTTAGGAAATAGTGATAGAAAGGCTTTAGGTGGGACTATTACGGCAGAGGAAATAGAGAATGCGTTAAGGGGAATGAGGAAGGGGAAAGCGCCGGGTATTGATGGTCTCCCAGTAGAATTTTATTTACAACATTGGACGTTAATAAGGGGATTTATAGTTAGGTTATTTAATCGTATGAAGGAGAAGGGTAAGTTGGGGGATAAGCAGGTAACAGCAGTTGTAGTGTTGGTCCCGAAGGTCAAGGGGCAGCCCACCCTTCATGAGTATCGAGCCATATCGCTGATGTGTGCAGACTATAAGGTGTTCGCAAAAATTTTAGGTAATAGGTTCAAATGTGTTGTGGGAAGGGCGGTGTCAAAATCTCAGTTTGGGTTGCCGGGAAGGTCGATGATTGAAGGACATGGGATACTGAGAAGTTTTGTGGAAGCTAAGGGTGGGGGTGGAGGGGCGGCTTTGTTGGCTCTAGATTGGCAGGGAGCATATGATAGAGTGGAAAGGGGAACTTTGCAGGTTATACTTAGGAGACAGGGTTTTGGGGAGGAAATAGTCGAGTGGGTAAATACATTATACAAGGGGGCGAAAATGAGGATACAGATTAATGGGTGTATGGGGACGGATATTGCAATGGGTAGAGGCCTTAGACAGGGATGCCCCATGTCCCAAATATTGTTTGCGTGTTTCCAGGACCCCTTTTATAGAATGGTTGACCGCAGCTTGTGTACGCCATGTGAGGGAAGTGTGGGGGGTAGGAGGGCCTGGCCGGGTTTAATTGGATATGTTGACGACACCACTGTTCTCATTCGTGAAGGGATGTCAATGGGAGTGTTGGACGAGGTTGTGCAATTATTTGGAAGTGCTACGGGTATGCAGGTAAATAGTGCGAAGTCAAGGTGCATGGGGTTGGGTTCTTGAGTGGGGGGTGTGGGGGGGAGATGTAATGTTGTTAAAGAATGGGCGGTGTCTTTAAAGATTTGTGGTATTATTTATAAGGATGACATGGTTGCGGCGCGGGTGGAAAACTCGGATAGGTTATTGGAAAGGATCCTGGGGCGTCTAGGTGTTCTGAGACCCCAGCACCTAACTCTTATACAGCGAGTGATAGTCGTAAACGTTTTATTGTATAGTAAGATTTGACATGTTGCAGCTGTGTTCCCAATTACAGGGACAGCGATTGCGGGGATTCTAAGACGGGTGTACAAATTTTTGTGGGGTTCACACTGTGATTGGTTATGGAGGGATGTTGTAATGTTACCTGTAAGTCAGGGTGGGTTGGGGTTGATGGATTTGAGACGGAGGGCTAAATGTGTGTTTATTAAATGGGAAGTGTTGCGTGAGGGTGTGAACACGGGGCAGTTGGGAAGGATACACGACAGGCTGGGTATGTGGTATCGAGGAATGGAATTGAGGGAATGCGAAATCGTTTTGAGGGCTGTGATGTTGGTTAAGGAACTGAGAAAGGTTCGTATAAGGGTTTTATGTAGGTTACTTGTAGGTAGGTGCGTTGTCCCAGTTGAGGGTTTGTTCCCCATGTATGCGTGGAAGAGTATTTGGTTTAGATTTAGTAAAATGAAGTTAAACCCTCGGGCGCGTGAGGTAATGTTTCGTTTTCTGCATGGGATCCTTCCGTCTGGTGAGATACTACGAAACAGACAGGTTGTAGAGGGTGGGGGTGTGGTATCTGTGCAGGGGATGAGACAGCGTTCCATGTAGTTTACTTTTGTGAAGATTGAGACACTTATGCAGCATATGGGAATCTTTATTCAGGAAACGTTTCGCCACATAGTGGCTTCATCAGTCCAATACAAAGAGGAAGGCGTAATGAGAGGAGGAGTATGAGGTAATCAGTCCCTCAGCCTGGAGTCGATGTGTTCAGTCCATCAATCTTGTAGAATGTACAGCATAGGGCCGTAGACGTGGCTTGCATACTGTAGTGAGGTGAGGTGAAGCAGGCGGAGGCGTGGTCATAGTGGTACCATCCACTAGTCGAAGTACGTCTTCGTCCAAAGGTTGAACAAGTGTTGAAGAATTCTTTGTAACAAGATCCCATGATGCTGCAGTGTCTGACAGTTGTGATGAATGGTTTGAAAAACCGACAAGTTGAAGATTGAGACACTTATGCAGCATATGGGAATCTTTATTCAGGAAACCTTTGGACGAAGACCTACTTCGACTAGTGGATGGTACCACTATGACCCCGCCTCCGCCTGCTTCACCTCACCTCACTACAGTATATAAGCCACGTCTACGGCCCTATGCTGTACATTCTACAAGATTGATGGACTGAACACATCGACTCCAGGCTGAGGGACTGATTACCTCATACTCCTCCTCTCCTTACGCTTTCCTCTTTGTATTGGACTGATGAAGCCACTGTGTGGCGAAACGTTTCCTGAATAAAGATTCCCATATGCTGCATAAGTGTCTCAATCTTCAACTTGTCGGTTTTTCAAACCATTCATCACACACTTTTGTGAAGGGCTAGAGGAGGTTAGGTGCTGGTTATATAGGTTAGTACAGAGGGTGGGGGGCCGTGGGGTGTCGGTTTTGCGTGCTTTAAGTCTAGATATGGGTGGGTTAGACGAGGGTGTCATAAGAGCTTTAGATTATATCATGGTAGATTACATATATATATGTCGTGGGTGATGAGGGGGAGAGGGGATAGTGAGGAGAGAAGGAAGGTTCTTGCAGTAACGTTCTATCGTACGATGTGTCGTAACAGATTTGTATGGGAGGAGGTGGGATCAGGCTTTCTCAGAGGGGTATAGAATGTTAACGTTAGGGATTCTCGTAAATCTGTGATTGATAATGAGTGAGTGAAGGGGTTTTCATAGGTTGGAGGGAGTCAGGGGGTCACAGCGGGCTCGCCTCCTTGGGGGGGGGGTCGTGAGAGTGTTGTGAATGTGGGTTTGGAATGGTTTCCTGGTTTTCATTGAGACTTTATGGCAGCCAAGTGTGGATGTAGAGCTCAAGGTCTCGTTATGTTAGATATAAGACTTGAGAATGTAGGTATAATATAGTAGATTTTTTTATGAATAATTTTGATGTTTATAAGTCTTGTATGACATGATTCTTGAGTAATAAGTTCTTTGCGACATGAAGTGTGTTTTAGTTTGTATTTGTTACGTGCTGGGTTTTTGCATGATGAGATATACTTATATACTGTGTTGCTTTGTGCATACAGTGCATCTGATTAATGTGATTTTGTGAAATTGTTTGTGTGTACGTGTGTGTGTGGGTGTGTATGTGTATATATATATATATCCCTTTCTATTGTATTGAGCCTTTGTCATGGGTCAGACGTTATGTAATACTTTATATATGTATGATTCGATTCTTTTTAAAGTTTATAATTATGGTCTGTACCCTGATACCGGTTTGGTGTCAATGCTATGTTCTTGATGTTAAGTTGTAGTCTGTATGGTATGCAAACATATCTAGACAGTTTAGTGACGTAGTCCATTTGTGTCTGAGATTATGTATATGGTATTTATTGTAACAGTATAGCGCTTCAGTTTTTGTGTTCTAAGCTGTATTCTTTTTTCTGTATATTCGTATGTTGGTATATGTAAAGCTGTATTGTTAGGGATACGTATGTAGATGTTCTAGTAAGATTATGATGTTAGGTTTTGGTTTTTTGATTAATGCGAAGGATGGGATTTTAACTGTATATTTTATGTTCAAGTGTATTGAGCCTTTGTCAGAGGTCATGTTATATGTACAATTTACATATATGTAAGGTTTTGCATCAATGAATGTGTATATATGTCAATTCATGACCCTGTGACATGTATTTTTTTTTAGCTATGTTCTTGCCGTAAGTTCTTATTGTATGTTTGGCAGCAATATCTTGCGAGCGTATAGGTGCAATCCGTTTGTCAGTTAATTTGATTGAGATCCATACTGTTTCTTTATTTTTATGTTAAACTGTATTGGTTTTAAATAAAATATAAACAAAAAAAACTAGCAGCAGTGTGCTAGTGAGATAATGTGAGTGAGTGAATTATATAACATGTATATTTTCTTTGGTAGCGTATTATGTTCCGCTTGTACTGGTCTTGCAATTGAATTTTAACTTTTCTTGAGAGGGTATTCCTTTCACTATGTTCTTTGAAGCACCGAGTTATTTTTTGCCATTTTTGTAACGTGTTCCTGCATCAGTTTTGAAGTAATTACCTATTATGTAAACATGTGTGGATAAGGATTAGTTCTCTAAATTAATATTTTTGTATATATATTTGTATGTAATACTAGTTAGGCACGTGCTAGAAGGCACAGCGAAAGTATAGTCTTGTGGAATGTGTGTTTCGTTTTGGTAAGTTTGTATGTGACGTGTTAGATGTTATAAGGAGTCTGGTGTTATACTTACTAAAATCATGATGAACCATTTGGATAATACTTTCATGTCCTAGTCTTGGGTTCTTTAAAATATTTACATAGCCTAGTATTGTACCGCTATGTGGCATGTGGTGTATTATATTGCATTTTGAGCGTGAACTTCACGTTATGCAATGTTGTTTTGAAAGTTTGTGTTTCATAATTGTCAACATTAATAATTGATATTATATTGGTGGTGTATATTCTTCTACTTTATACGGTGTATGTGTATAGGAATGTAATGTTTCATATCTGTTTTAGTTGTAAATTTAAGTTTTTGTGTCTTGTTGCTCATGCACTACCAACTTTTGGTAAATACTCATTAAGGTTTTGATGAGGTCAGGGTATGACCATTAATTAGGATAATTATTGTATGTTATTTAGGACGGGGACTGTTAAGGGGGGGAAGAAGTGTCAGCTGTGTTTCTGCACTGGCAATAATGATTATTGTAAAAGGAGGGTTTTGTAGGATGTGTTGTGGGTTATGTATATGGTTGTAATATGGCCATTATCTAGGGTGTTTATTTTCTGTACTGGGATTGTGTAATAGAGGTTTTGTAATATCTAGTATGGTTTTTTAATTTTATGCTCTTATACATTATTGTATTTGTTCTGTTTTAAATAAAAATATAAAAAAAATGTGAGTGAGGGTGATGTTGGTTGTAGTAGAGTAGATTGTAGGTTGTATATGTTACTTTACTATTAATAAATTATATTTTTGTATAGGCGAGTTTTTGTGCCCTTCCTTAAAATAAATTTAATATTGACTAATTAATGTCCCACATTTAATGTGAAGGTACAAGCTGATCCTAGAGTGGTTTCTTTTTCTATTTAAAAATATAAATGCCCTTAGACTAGGCAGGTCGTTTTCCTTTTAGGAGCCACGACTTTATTTACGTTACGCAGTAAAGGGCGTAACATGGGAGCCTGAAGAGAAGAATTATCAAATTGAGAATGATAATTCAAATATGAAACCTGGAGAGTCAATATTTAAAGGAAGGATTAAAGTATTAGTACTAATAACTTTTTTCAGGTGTAATACAATTATTTTTCTGCCTGATATTAGTGTATGCACATTTAGTGATTTAGGGAGTTATTTAATAATAATAATTCTCTGTGAATAAAAATAATTTAATGTAAGTAATTTCTACTGTAATCATGTTTTGTGCTACAAATTTCTAAGATGTCTGTAAGATTCTAGTGCTGGCAGGAATCTGGGAGATCCTGGATTAAACCCCATTGCTAATAATGAGAGTAGTGAAGCACACATATTAAGACTAAAATTTGCTCTAATTATGGGAAAAAAGGATCTGAGAAGTATTGAACATACTAAAATCCAGGAAGAGAAATAGTTAGAAATCTTTAGGGCTATAGAGAGAGAGAGAAAGTTTGATGCTTCACAAAATGTAACAGGTAATGGGTAGACATTCAATTTGGATAAGGTAATTTTTTTTTTATATTTTATTTAAAAACACAGTATACAGTAGACATGTATATCACATAATTGACGTGATCACAAAACATGAAACATTTACAAAGAAAACAAAAATTCCTTATAATTAACAAATACAATACATCAAAAATTACTACTATCATACCCTACTTACGTGCCCTTAACTCATATGACTGTATATACAAAACTTTCTATGTGCACTAATGCTTTGGTCTCTCAATTTATATTGTAATATTAGCATTTAATACACCAAAACATTCTGTAGCTATTCATCCCCGAATTTTTGTATTTTGTATTTAAAACCCTCAGTATACAATATACTTGTATATCATACACGAGTGACTCAAATCACAAAATATAAAGACATATATAAGTGCTACAACATTCGCATGACTAACAAAAAACCTCTAAAAAACTTTTTTTTTTTTAAACAGTCTAAAAGATAAAATAAAAATTAATTAATTACCTCCTAATCTTTCATATAATTATAATCTCATTGCCGAGACTCACCGCACTTACAACTTCGTGCAGGCGCATGCTACCCCCCCCCTTTTTTCCTTTTATCTCTCACCACCTATCCTAATTACAGGGTTACACAGGCTTATGCTGTACATCCATCAAAAACAATATACATTAATATGTCAGCAAGTGTACATGGCCTTGGGTCCCACGTAGGACATCAATACCATTACCAGTACAGAATACAATGATATAATACTGAACATTATCATGAGAATAAAAATTCATCATGCACATACAATAGTCATATAATTAAAATATTGACATACAGGTTCATAAGTGTTCCGTCCTTATTTTTTCCGCAATAACACTAAAGAACAAAACCGGTTGACGAATCTTACTCAAGCCCCATTATGGGCATTGCACAATAAAATTGCCCACTCCTAACCAATACCTCACAATTCATCATAATATTCATATGTCATTACAACCCACACATATACATGGTTAGGTACATAGAGAAAGATGCCATTTATGTGATCACAAATTTTTTTATATTTTATTTAAAAAACACAGTATACATGGATGGTATACTTAAATGATTTAACACAAAAAACGCGAAAACTTTATATAAGAAGACAACATATAACTAAACAGAGGACTACCGAAACATATCTTAACCACAAAATAACTATATAACCAAAACCTGACATTCTTATTCATATTGTATATGAAATTTTATGTACAAAAACAATTTCATATAAACTAATGCGTTGCATACACCATGGTACTATGACTATATAAAAAATTTATATAAAAAATAATATCATATAAACTAATACATTGTACACTCAATGGTACTATGGTTATATAAAATAACTATCAGAAACCTACATGACTCTTGAAATTGAAACATGGTGTTCTTTATTTTTGGTTCTGCATATATTGAAAAAGGAATCAAAATATGCAAAAAGTCTTTAATAATTAACATACGACTTTTACAGATCTAACATGTATGGTTACATATGAGGAAACACTAAGACACATAATACCCCGACCAACCCCATATTTAGTTTCTCAAACTAATTATAAACCCACAAAAAATATACCTTGCTTGTATACAGTGGTATTAGTAAAGGTGCTTAATTGAACATCAACTGACTATATGCACAATAAATGATAAAAAAAAAATACATGTGATATCACTGGGCGAGGGAACAACATATCCCACAAAAGCTGCTGCCCAAGGAACTTGAATGTCCAAAGATTACAATATAGGACATTATACATGTCATCAACCCCCTCCCCCCCCCTCACAGTGGTGACCGCTACTACATATACAAAAACAATCTTAGACAAATGAAGCCTTTTGCCCTTCATCAAAAGTTTACAACCATCACCAAAGGTCTGCTTATGAACATTCCCCTTAAAGGGCAGTATAACGTGTACTTTTAGCGGTGATATCAGCGAGGCTTCCGCTTACAAATAACTAAACAAAACCTAACGGGAATCCCAGGAAAGACCCAACATACTTCACCAAACCCCGGCCATAGTCGGGAACCGGTTCAGCCTTGCAGAGGCTGGAACATATACTGAAATATTGCTTTTTATATGTATTATTAAGCTGCATGACCATATTAGGATTAATCCAAGATCTCAGTTCCACAACGCCACTACCATACACACACAGATGCACAGAACCATTCATAATACACGTCACTCCCCAAAACCCACCCTCTACCCTGAAGGCCCGAACCCACCATTTGGTGCTACCACGGGGGGGAGTCCAGCCCCCCGTTGCCTTACCCCACCCCCAGTTGCAGCAACCTTTGAACAGTAAGACTTCGATAGTTTGCAGGAAAACTATTATCCCAACTTCTACCATATATGAGTTTATTTCTGCAATACGTTCTGTAGATACCTGCCGCAATTGCCCTGATCCTAACTGTTCCCCTGGTTTCCCGCATACCCCACGATATATAAAGAAAATCAGCCACCACGTACATTATTGCTCTTCGTACCTCACTTGATACTCCCCTAACGTCTAATGTTAAGGCTCGTAAGGTTGAGAAAGTTCTCCCACTAAGAAAATCGAAAACCCGCCCCAACCACGAACGAACTTTGTCCAAGGTATCGCAAAAGTAGACTGCAAGAAAAGCTGTTTCCTCGAGACCGCAACATAAGCAATCCGCCTCCCTTACCAAACCCATCCTATTTAAGACCGATTTCGATGCTAAAATCCCCATTCACCAATTCACGAACCCTTGGTGCGAACTTAAGTTTACAAAATCCGTCCCATATTTCCCCCCAATTATACAGCGGAAAAACAGACAATCCCTGTACAATTTTCCTACGACAACATATGCTGACCATTTGCCCCACCCGAATCCGTTGCGCATTTCTCAACTTTAATAACAAACGTAGCATGTCCTCACACTCGATTAATCCCTTGCCACTCCACCATTTACGTATGTCGATCATTACCCCACCCGGATGCCCTTCTCACCGCCTGGCCTGAGGAACCGCTGCTTAACATAGAGCTCTGGCCTTCACCCGTGGCCCCAAAGCCAGGAGACCTAAACCCCCACGGCGAACATGGGTCATGACAACCTCCCGGCTTAACCAAGCCCTACCGAAACCCCAAACATAACGTAAGACCCTTCTCTGCAGTTCCTTAATATCCACATCTCTTAAAGGGTACACCTCAGCCACACCCCATACTTTACTATAAACAAGTGTATTAACCACTACTGTTCTCTGCTGCAAAGATACATCCCCAGCTCTTAGCCCCCGAAGTCGATCTAAAGCCTTGTTAACCACCAATTCAGAGTTTACCCTTCGGCCCTCCCTCTCATCTGCCATGTACACGATACCACATATTCTAAGTTGCACCACGACTGACCGCCCATACCTTTCGCCCAACCTCCCCCCCACCCATGTACCCACCTCCAATAATTTCGATTTTGCCTTATTGACGCACATGCCAGACTCTGCCCCAAAAAACTCAACAATCCATCCCACGATCTGCAAATCCTCCTCCCTTTTTAACAAAATCGTGGTATCATCTACGTACCCGACCACACGCGCTGCATGGTCACTGCTCAGCGTTCCACGCCTCAAACCGCCATCCACCAGCTCAAAAAAGGGGTTTTGCATACGAGCAAAAAGCAGCTGGGAGATGGGGCACCCTTGCCTCAAACCCCTTTCCATATGGACCGGCTGCCTCAATTTACCGTTTACCTGTATGCATACCATAGCCGAGACATACCCATCTTACAATCCCCTCTCCAAAACCCTGCTTCATTAAAATAAGCCTCAATAAATCATTATCAACACAGTCATAAGCATTTTGCCAGTCAAGCCCGAGGACACCCCCCCCCTTTGACATTCCTGCAAAAACTCCCTAATACGTACATGTCCGTCCCTCATGCTCCTACCTGGTATGCCTAGCTGTCCCTCGTGAATAACCGACCCCATAACCTTCCTCATTCTGTTTCCTAAAACTTTTGCAAAGATTTTATAGTCCGAGCACATAAGAGATATTGCTCTATATGCACTCAGACCCCTCCCCCTTCCCTTGTTGGGCACCAACACAACTACCCCCGTACTTGGTGACATACCTAACCTCCCCTCCGTGAGCGTGCAATTTAATACATCAACCAAACAATGCTTAATACTTCCCCAATGCGCCCTGTGAAAATCATTCGAAATGCCATCTGTACGTGGTGCCTTTCCTTTACTCATACTAAAAATCGCCTTCTCTACCTCCTCCACTCGAATTCTACCTTCTAGTACCGTTCTATCCCTGTCACTTATAACTTTTCTGAAATCCCTCCTCACCAGGCCACCCGCATGAAACCCCCCTACTCCCCGCTGTAGCTTTTCCCCAAACCATAGATCAGCATAAAAACTCATGCTGTCCTTGGTGAGGAGTACTTGACCCAGCAGGTAACCACCCAAACCCGTGCATACTTCCAATTGCAAGAGGGACGTCGCCTGTTGTCTGACCCTAAATTTGCGCAAGACACAACCCGAAGGTTTGTCACCCCATAGCACTTCTTCCATACCTGCTCTGACTCTAACCGCATAGAAACGTTCATTGTAAATTTCTGCAAGTCGACTACGAAGATGTTCAATGTCATCATACCTACTACTCCCGCCCCCCACATAGTAATCATTTAGCTGCCCATCCAGATAGTTTTGCAGCCCATACCTCCACCTAGCCTCCTCTTTTCCCTGCTTCTTATAATAACTCGCTATTCCAGGTTTGGCACGCGTTTCCCACCATTCCAACAAACATTCACCTGCCCGTCACTGCCCGTCACGTTTCCCAGATATTCTTCCACCAGTACTGAAAAGTGGACCCATCCCCCTCCCCCTCCAACAGCTGCACGTTCAGTTTCCAATAACCTGGATAAACCCTGATCATTCCATCCCAGTCCAAGTCCGCTAGCACTGCAAGGTGATCTGAAAACCCCACATCAAAGGTCTGTACGTGCCCAACTCTAATTCCTCGTGTTACATAAAGTCTATCCAGACGGGCCGCATAGCCCCTGCAAACGAACGTATGCTCCACCCCCCACCCACCCCGCCCCACCACATCATAAACCCCTGCATCCCTCAGCAGATTTCGTAAGACAGGTAAAACACACCCCGCCCCCCTCGGCTCAACATCGCCATGACGGATAACGCACTTCCAATCCCCACCCATGACGGTAGTGAACGGCAAACCCAGAGTGTAAAACGTTAAAGCCCCCCTCACAAATTCTATTTTAACTTTAGTGTTGCTTTCCGCAGGCATGTAAACGCCAATAAAACAAACCCTCACCTCACCCCAGAACCCATCTACCCTCACCACCCTCCCACCTCCCCCCTCCTCCCATCTCAAGACACGCCAAGGGCTGGATTCCTTCACCGCTATAGCTACCCCACCCTTTAATTTTAAAGAACTGCTAACATACATTCGGTAGCCTTTTAACCGTAACTCTCGCCCAAACTTATAATTGTGTTCTTGTATGAAACGTACGTTCACAGCGTACCTGCGCAAGAACCACTCCATCCACATACACTTACACTCTGCCCGCAGGCCATTTACATTGATGGTAACACACTTGAATTCACAAAAGGAGGTTTTCCTCTGTTTGTGGGTCTTTCCCGTTCCCACACGTACATTACACTGACCTTCTTTGACCTTTGACTTCCCAAGGCCCTCCTCACCCCCCTGTGCCCTACCCATATGCTGGGCGCTTGCCACAACCCTGTCTTCAAGAGGCGCCTCAGCCACTTTCGACCATAATTTCTTCCCTGGACGCTGTCCCGGTGTCAGGACCTCGTCCATATCCGACACTCCTGCCGTCCGTTTGCGGGAACCACCTTCCACACACATCTCCTCACCAGGCAAAGCCTCCTGGTGGACTTCCACCACCACCTCATGCAACCGTGTCATTGTAGTCACGTCCAGGTCTCCCATATTTGGCGAATCATCCTTCACCACTTCTTGACACTCCGGTGGAATGTCTGGGCTATGCTCTGCCCCATTCAGGAGATCGTTTAGCACGTTCTCCAGCAAACTTTCCTGTGACAACTCCACAGGCTCCGTAGGCCCCACAGGTGGCGTGGGCATGTCTGTAGTGTCCACCGACAGGGTGGCACACACCATAGACCGCGTCTCCTCTTGTTGTACTTCCTCACTCCAAAGCTTAGGTCCTTGTTCAGGCGAGGGACTAGTCTCCAGATCAAAGGCCTCGGTTCTTAGGACCACAGGAGAAGGTTCCTGGATGCATACAACCAGGCGTCTGGAGCACTGAGCAGCCATATGGTCATACGAGTTGCATAACCTGCATGTCTTCCATTGGCCTGCACAGTGAACAAAAACTCGGGTCCCGTAGTGTTCTAGATGAACATAAGATGGAATCGGCTGTTTTAATGTCATCTTGAGGGTGCAGGAGCCTTCCGGGAGCCCCTCGTATGGGCCCTCCCTCCACACTCCCTTGGTCGCTGCATGTACCGTGCCGTATCTACCAAAAACTTTCCGAATAACATACTCCTCCGCCTCGAAAGGCACGTTCCTTACTTTGACCCAGGTGACGTATGTGGAGACGTCATGCAGGCATACCTCTACGGCTGAATTCACCGCCATTTTCCTCTCTTGAAAAGCTTCCACAATCTTGGAGTAAAAGCCGGCATTTGCGAATTTTACAAAAAACCTCGACATCCCATTGAGAGCCACACCATATAATTCCTCAGTGGGGATGCCGTAGACGTCGCGGATAATGGTAGGCAACAAGACATGCATCGTTGCACCACTGAGAGAGCCACTAATGAATTCAACACAGACCGTGTTTACTCTTCTACCCTGACGATCCGCCATCTTGCGTACTGTAGTACACGGTTCGCCACCAGGTGTAAGCAGGAGCAGGCTCAGAAAGCGTATTCTCCGCCCGCAGGTTGAGAGACGAATGATGTGTATTAGTTAGTATGAGAAGAGCGGGGAATGGAACAGGTCATCATAGTATGGTGGAAGTTTGTGGGTTGTATTTTTGGCCAAGTCTAGGCCACTGGCTATTTTATGGTAGTTATGCTCTCACGATTTTCCTTTAAGGCCCTAGTGTGTGCAAGGGCCTGTGTTTTGGAGAGTTTATATAGTATTAATGTTTTGACTGCAGACTAATTAGCTGGCAGGAAAGGGAAGGGGGTGTCATAAAGCCTCCCTGTTTATATATTTTGTTTTACTCACTAGCAGCAGTGTGCTAGTGAGATAATGTGAGTAAAAGTGATGTTGCTTCTAGTAGAGTAGATTGTAGGTTGCATGTTACTTTATTATTAATACATTATATTTTTGTATTGGTGAGTTTTTGTGCCTTTCCTTAAAATAAATTTAATATTGACTAATTAGTGTTCCACATTTAATGTGAAGGTACAAGCTGATGCTAGAGTGATTTCTTTTTCTATTTTAAATAATATAAATGCCCTTAGACTATTCAGGTCGTTTACCCTTCAGGAGCCACGACTTTTTATTTGCGTTTCGCAGTCAAAGGCGTAAGACACTGCAAACTGAACTGATTGCCATCTTAGTTGATCCCTTGATCATTACTGATTGTGTCATCATTGAAGGCACCTGATTGACATAACGACTACCAATATGCTCAATGGAGAAGCCAGGTTTAGATATTAAAAAAATCAGAGAAAAAGGAATTCACATACAATTTTTATTGCTTCTATTACACAGGGAATACTGCTGCTTGAAGATGTTGATAAATTAACCACAGAGCCTTGAAGGAAAAAGTTGATCTTTCCTTGTCAAGCAGTAGTAATAATACTGTATTAGAGCAACAGTTAAAAATGAATCTGAATGTCGTAGAAATACAGATAGAAGCCTGAGAAAATCTGAAGCCCACCATAATAACCTGAACGTAGGTAAGTGCACTTACGGTTCAACTTACAATCTGAACATACTGACTGACGTTGATGTGGCCAGGTTTAGGATTGGTTATAAGTACTTCTGGCAGTTTGGTATACACTCAGACGATAACGAAACTAATTGCAAAATATATGATCAGCTTTATGGTCACTTTCTTGAACACTTTGTGCAGGGTTGTCTACCTGGAGGGTGTTCCGGGGGTCAGCGCTCCCTAGGCCTGGTCCTGACGAGCCAGGCTGTTACTGCTGGCTGCACATAATCCACCGTACAAACCACAGCCCGACTGATCATGTATTGACTTTAGATATCTTTCCATTTCCCTCTTGAAGACACCTAGGAGTCTACTGGTAATTCTCCTTATGTACCATGGGAAGCTGTTAAACAGTCTTGGACCACGGACACTTACTGTGTTTGCTAATGACGCTTCTGCTTTTCTCTGGGCGTATGTTCCACTGTCTGTCTAGTCTTGTGCTTTCTTAGGGAGTGATTTCTGCAAATCCAAATTCAGTCCCTCTAAAATATTCCATAGGTAGATTATGATCTATCTTTGTCGCCTGCATTCCAGGAAGTACAGTTCAAGGGACTTAGAACGTTCCCTGTAATTAAGGTGCTTGACTAAACTTATACGTACAGTGAAGGTGCTTAATACATTCTCTATTGAGGAATATAGAGATATTATAGTAACCTATGTGATATGTCAAGATATCTTATTAGCGAAAATAAGATACAAGATATGTTGTACAAATCTCCTAAATTTGCTTGCAACAAATAAACCATAAATTATATATATATATATATATATATATATATATATATATATATATATATATATATATATATATATATATATATATATATATATATATATATATATATATATATATATATATATATATATATATATATATATATATATATATATATATATATATATATATATATATATATATCAAAAGATGGGGTGGTAGGGGAAGTGGAATATTCAAACGGCTTCAGGAAGAAATCCAAATATTTTTCCTTGAAGCCTTTTTATCCACTTCTCCGAGGCTATGGGTCCCACAATTTACACCAGAGGTGGACCCCATCCTATATATATATATATATATATATATATATATATATATATATATATATATATATATATATATATATATATATATATATATATATATATATATATATATATATATATATATATATATATATATATATA
>NC_091307.1:103894-126394 GCF_038502225.1 Cherax quadricarinatus
GGAATCACCTTGAGGTGGGAGGAACCACGTTGAGGTGGGAGGCAAGGCATGCAGTGTGGAAGTATCTCTGTGTTTTATATTTTGTGTAAGTTTGACTTGTAAATGATCCAAGTCGATTTATTTGTATATTGTTCCAGTCTCGGTATTGTGCCTTTTTGTTTCCTATTCTGAGTGGGTGTTACCTAGAGGGTAGAACTGAAGTGTGTAGTTAACCTGTTATCTATGATAGTTACATGGCAGGAACACCTGCAGTGTTGTTACCCCATCCCATGTGAGAGTTACGTGGAAGGATACTTGAAGGACACCTGAAGGGCGCTTCCGGGGATCAGTGCCCCCGCGGCCCGCTCCCACCTATGTCTCTCCAGCACAAAAGATGAGTTTCATACATCATGTAGTGAAATCTGTCAGCCTGAACTGGTAGATGTGGATATCAAGGCAATAAAGATATCAAGGCGATGTGGATATCAAGCATTTCAGTACGGGTTCAGTAACTACGCCAGTCAGCTTTAAAACGTCGACATCAACAGGACTGGGGAAGCAGATGGTAGAAGCCAGCTGCTATACAGGCAGGTAATAAGAGCCAGGTGTTTTAGGTGTCTTATTCATCAAGTCAGTATTACATTCGATCAACATGACAGCTGAGGATGTGTTCCACAGACTTTACCATCTCTCAGGATGGCCTCTCACGTACATTATAGTAGAATCAGTGGGGATATCGTTAACACTGGTCTTAAACAAATTAAAACACACACACAAGCACACACACACGTGCGCACACACACACACACAGACACACACAGACACACACAGACACAAGCACACACACACACACGTACACACACACACACACACACACACACACACACACACACACACACACACACACACACACACACGCACACACTCGAACGAGTGTGTGTGTGTATTGGTCAATAACAACACTGTTGTTATTGATCAATATCACTCGTTCGTGGGCACAATAATATATATATATATATATGTATATAAATATATATATATATATATATATATATATATATATATATATATATATATATATATATATATATATATATATATATATATTATTATTATTATTATTAACACACTGGCCGATTCCCACCAAGGCAGGGTGGCCCGAAAAAGAAAAACTTTCACCATCATTCACTCCATCACTGTCTTGCCAGAAGGGTGCTTTACACTACAGTTTTTAAACTGCAACAGTAACACCCCTCCAGAGTGCAGGCACTGTACTTCCCATCTCCAGGACTCAAGTCCGGCCTGCCGGTTTCCTTGAATCCCTTCATAAATGTTACTTTGCTCACACTCCAACAGCACATCAAGTATTAAAAACCATTTGTCTCCATTCACTCCTATCAAACACACTCACGCATGCACGCTGGAAGTCAAAGCCCCTCGCACACAAAACCTCCTTTACCCCCTCCCTCCAACCTTTCCTAGGCCGACCCCTACCCCGCCTTCCTTCCACTACAGACTGATACACTCTTGAAGTCACTCTGTTTCGCTCCATTCTCTCTACATGTCTGAACCACCTCAACAACCCTTCCTCAGCCCTCCGGAAAACATATATCGCAGACAGGCGATCTTAACAATGCAAAACAAGCCACGTAAGGATGGAAATCTTCAGCATAAGATCTTTCACACGTCTCTGCATCATCAGGAGCTGTGCAGTTTTGCAAGACCAGCAACAAGTAGATTTTTTTTTATATTTTATTTAAAACATTATAAATTACAAGGTTTTATAAAATATTAAATAACACCACAATACAGGATCTGAACAAGATTTCAAAGAATCATATCACAAGTGCAGAAGAAAAATTTTGAAAACCCAATAAAAAATGGGAATGTGTAACAAACACCCGAAATACATACATACCATTCACTGACACACGTTATACAAAATGATAAAATATCTGACACATACACACAAAACTGTTGGGGGGAGCCCCCCCCATTAAAACCCATCTATAAATGCATCCATATCATTCGCACACTTAATGATCACAGCAGTGATCAAACATTAATTTATTTAACTTTTAGATAGACATGCAACTGTTTATGAGATTTTACTTAAAACAAACTCTGATAATTATCCTAAAACATGACTCCTTAACAAAAATAAGCATTATACAAATTACATGATCATATAAATCATCAACAACTACAAAATTTATACAGCATATGTATAATCTTGGAACCTTTTGATCACAGACGAATTACTCACAGCAGATTCCACAGAATGGTTAAATCTATTTATATTAGAAGAAATCCAATTATTTTTAAAATAATGAATTTGTAATGAATCTCCTCAAAAACTTTATGCAGTAAAGGAGAAAAGTCACAACATACTCATATTGAAATATTCATTATTACAAAATAACTGGACTCTTACTAAAGCATGGCTGAATTGATACATTTCAGTGAATTTTGTTGAAAGTAATCTCTGAACAGTCTCAAATGCTTAACTAATTATTATATCATTACAGCATTATATCTCTTTAACCCTAACTAAGCAGTCTTCTGAAACTGACCAACTGACCATACACCGCACCTTTATTTATCAAAAGCATCACTCACGCCCACGCATACCTCAAGAAGCCAGCCTCATTTTACCCCTTAAGATTACAACGCCCATAAGTCCCTGACGCAGAAGCTACGATATCCCTCCGAAAAGGTTAAATGCCACCTGTTCCCAGTGATGTCCTTATTCCTCCGTTGCGTCCCATAAAATATCGCTGCCAGTGCCCTGATTCTCTCCCTTACTGACACATGTCTGTAAACCCATGACGTATACACAAAATCTGTGACTAGATAACCCATTGCGTTCTGCACCGGCACCGCCACTCCTCCCCCCCACATCTAAGCTTAACGCTCTTAAAACACTAATTCCACCTCCACCCAACATATGTAAAACCCTACTAAACCACTCCCTCACTGGTTCCAACCTCGCACAAAAAAATACCACATGAAAGACAGTGTCAACGTCCCCACACACACAACACTCCCCACCCTCCTGCACACGCCTTTTTGCCAACACTTCTCCAGACGGCAATATATTGTGGAGAAATTTAAACATTACCTCCCTTACCACTGCCTTCAATCGTAACCCTTTTAAAGGGCCCCATATATCACTCCAGGCATATATCGGATATATACCTTCCACCTTAGCAACGACCTCCCTACCACCCAGCTGAGCCAGTCGTCCTATCTTGACCCTACGTGGGTCCCGTGCATAAATTAATAACCTCAACATTCCCTCACACATCTGGACATCTCTACCCCTCATCCAACGCTCCAAATCCCTTCGAACCTATGCCAAATCTGTGCCTGCAACCCTACCCTCCCTCAAATAACTGTGTTTAACATACATGCCCAACATCCTTTGATGCAACGCCATTAACCCCAGCCCTCCCCGGCATGCCGGAAGACACACATCTCTCGATAACCAGTCACATCCCGAACCCCAAATATATCGATATACACGCTTCAACAGACGCTTCTCATCGCACGTATTCAAGGGATATATACCTACCACATGCCACAGCTTACCATACAAAAGCACATTCACCACAATAGCACGCTGATGTAACGTCAGACCTCCTGTACGCAATCCCGCCAATCTACCCAGAACCCTATCCACAGCTTTTCTCGAATTCACCTCCCTCGCCTCCTTTAAGATTTCCCATATGAACAACCCCACACACTTTAATTTGACACACCAGGGGCCAGCCTTCTTCCTGTCCTAGAGCCCCACCCACGCCATCCTCCACCCTCATTAGCATCGACTTTTCCCTATTAACCGTCATCCCTGTTGCCCTTTCGAAACTCTCCACCGATTCACCCACCTTTCGTAAATCCTTTGACCTTCTAAATAGAACCGTGGTATCATCCACATAACCCACGATCCCTGGTTCCACAGCCACTTCATCTCTTTTCACTCCCTCCCTTACACTCCCTCGCACAGCCCTATAAAACGGATCCTGAATCAACGCAAAGAGAAGCTGCGACACAGGGCACCCTTTCCTCAAGTCCCTTTCCATCCTAACTAGTTTTCCTAGCCTACCATTTACCTGCACCCATACCATGGCCTGTTCATACAACACCTTTGCCCAACTGACGATTTCCCTCCCAAACCCTTGCCACTGCATTAACTTCCACAGCGCCTCTCGCTCCACACAGTCGTATGCCGCATGCCAATCCAATGCTAATACCCCACCTTTATTTGCCTCCCCACTTTTGTCTATAAACCTATGTATGATCCCTTGCCCCACACACATTGATCGCCCAGGCACACCATATTGACCCTCATCCGAAACTTTGTCAAGAACTTGTTTCATCCTATTCCCTAACATTTTAGCAAAGATCTTGTAATCACCACACATTAAAGATATCAATCGATAATCATGTACGTAATCACAAGACTTCTTTTTCGAAACCATGACCACCACACCCGTATGCTGCTGTTCTCCAATCTACCTTTGGTTTTCATAGCATTAAATAAAACAACTAAAAATTCACACAAACATTCCAAGTTTTCCTTATAAAAATCACAAGGAATACCATCAATCCCCGGCGATTTTCCCACACTCATACCCTCCACTGCCATTCTAATCTCCTCCTCGCTTATAGGTTCACTCAGATTCATCCAATCCTTATGCTCTAGATTACAACATACCCATTCACCCATTTCCCCTAGCACCTCATCAAGACATATGATGAAGGACAGTCGCCCCATAAAACCTCATCCATTCCTCTCGCGATTCGTGCCGCATCAAATTCACGATTTTGAATGCCCCTAATCAGTTGTTTTAAACCCTTAATCTCAACCACTGGATACTCACCACCCCCTCCCATATAGCATTCCTACAGTTGACCTTTATGGTAATGTAAAACACCATATTGATATCTCCACTCTTCCTTTCCCCGCTTCTGATAAAAATCCCTCACCTTCCCCTTACCGACCATGTCCCACCACTCAAGGATGTCTACCCCCCAACCATCTGCCCACCATCTCCCCCAAGCGCTCTTAAAAGATTCCCTCCCATCCCCTTAGCACAATAGCCCAACATTCAACTTCCAATAACCCCTGAAACGCTTTGGCAATCCCTCCCAATCCAAGTCTACCAGAACCCCTCTATGATCAGAGAAGCTCACATTCAATGCACAAACGCTGCTTACCCTCACCCCCTGAGAAACATATATTCGATCCAGCCTCGCCGCATAATCGCACCTAATGAACGTATGCATGACCCCACCCACCTCTTCCCCTCCCACGTCCACTACATTCACACCTCGCAACAGATCCCCTAAATACCCCGAGAAAAAACCCCTTCCTCTAGGTTCTACATCCTTATGGCGAACAATACAGTTCCAATCACCTCCTAGAATCATTACGACTGGCAGCGATCTTAAATGGTAAACAAGGACATCCCTAAAGAACCTATTTTTGACGCCCATGTCTCCTTCTGCAGGCCCGTACACCCCTATGAAACCCACTTGAACCCCACCCCATGTGCCATCCATTCGAACCACCCGACCCTCCTCCCCCACCTCACATCTTTGCAGAGAAAATGGGCTAGCTTCTTTAATTAACAATGCAACACCACCTTTCAATCGTGCAGAGCAACCCATGTACACATCGTATCCATCAATCATTAACTCTCCCAATGATTTATAATTGTGTTCTTGCAGGAACACGACGTCAGGTACATATCTCTTTAACTACTGACTTCAACCCGTTAATATTTAAAGTAATGCACTTGAAGGATTTAATTGAGGCTTGCCTTTAGACACCTTAATACTCTTAGATCCTAGACGAGCACCCCCTCTCCCCCCATACCCCCCGTGCCTTCCCCTTTCACATGCTCAACACTCTTTGTTCCACCCGTACCCCTACGGGGCACATCGTACCATGCTTTTTTCCCAGACCTTTGCCCAGGAGTCAAAACATCATCACTATCGGTTATCACAGCAGCTCTCTTGCGAGAGCTACGATCTGCAACCATATCCTCCTCTAGACTGGTATCCCTGTGGACGTTCACTACTACAACCTGCTCTGCTTCCACACCACAAGGGCCTCCTGCCCTTGCCTCTACACCCTCGTTTTCCAGCCCAGCATGGGTCATTGCAGACGCCGAAACGTCCAGCAATTCATGCAGAGCCTCCTGAATGGATGCCTCCATCACATCCTGATCAATTGCAGAATCCTCCTCACCCGTCGCCGACACCAAGCCTACGTCCTCTCCAACTCCAGGTAGGGTCACACATGTAGAAGACAACTCTGTCTCCTTCTCTACCTCCTCACTCCAAGTCTCCCATGCCAGAGACTCACACTGCGTTGCCGTAGCAATTGCTGCTTTGTTGTGTCATCAGTCCTTGCATCATCCGTTGATCTACCTCGTCGTGTAGGACATTGCGCCGCGATGTGGTCATATGTCCCACATAATCGACACGTACGCCTCTGACCCGTGTACGTAACAAAGACTTGAATACTGAAGTCTTCCATCACCAGGTATGATGGTATAGGGTGCTTTAGGGACATTTTAAAGGAAAAAGACCCTTCTGACATACCAAGAAGCGGTCCATCACGCCAACGTCCCATTGTCGCCAAATGTATCGTACCATAACGCCCAAAAACGTTCCTTAAATCACTCTCATCACCTTCTAAAGGAACATTACACACCTTGATCCAAGTGTAAAACCGTGATACATCATGGAAGCGGACAGTAACACCAGGGTTAACCGGCTTAACCACATCCTGGTACCTGGCCACCATATTTTCATAGGTGCTGCTCTGCCGGAATTTGATGAAAAGCCTTGAACTACCATTCAACGACACGCCATAGAGTTCCTCATTTGCGATGCCATACGTGTCTCTTAATATCGCCGTCAGCAAAAGATGGGTGTTCTGACTATTGAGTGATCCCTTCACAAGTTCAAGACAAACAGTGTTGACACATCTACGTCCACCTTCTGCCATTATGAAAGTACTGAGGAAAACTGCGCAGAAAACCAGCTGATTCTGGAGCGACTGCACAGCCTGTCCACACGGCAGAGGGGGAAAGAGGGAGAGGTGGGTGGGTGGGAGAGGGAGAAGGAGGGTGAAAGAGAGAGGGGGGATCAGGGGAAGGAGTGGGAGATTGGAGGGGAAGGGGGGCAGGGGGGAGTGTATGTGTGAGTGTGTGTGTGTGTGTGTGTGTGTGTGTGTGTGCATGTGTGTGTGTGTGTGTGTGTGTGTGTGTGTGTGGGTACTCACATAATTCACCTAATTGTGATTGCAGGGGTCGAGACTCAGCTCCTGGCCCCGCCTCTTCACCGACCGCTACTAGGTCCTCTCTCCCCCTGCTCCATGACCTTTATCATACCTCGTCTTAAAACTATGTATAGTTCCTGCCTCCAATACATCGCTTGCCAGACTATTCCACTTCCTAACTACTCTATGACTGAAGAAATACTTCCTAACATCCCTTTGACTCATCTGAGTCTTCAGCTTCCAATTGTAACCCCTTGTTTCTGTGTCCCATCTCTGGAACATCCTGTCTCTGTCCACCTTGTCTATTCCACGCAGTATTTTGTATGTCGTCATCATGTCTCCCTCTGACCCAGTGTTGTCAGACCGATTTCCCTTAACCTTTCTTCATGGGACATTCCTCTTAGTTCTGGAACTAGCCTTGCTGCAAACCTTTGCACTTTCTCTAATTACTTGACGTGTTTGACCAGATATGGGTTCCAATCTGTTGCTGCGTACTCCAGTATGAGCCTGACGTATACAGTGTATTAAGTCTTGAACGATTCCTTACTGAGGTACCAGAACGCTATTCTCAGGTTTGCCAAGCACCCATATGCCGCAGCAGTTATCTGGTTAATGTGTGCTTCTGGCGATGTACTCGGTATTATACTCACTCCTAGGTCTTTCTCCATGAGTGAGGTTTGCAGCTTCTGTACTAATCTCTTGTGAGGAACTGTGTCGAAGGCCTTCTTGCAGTCCAAGAAAATGCAATCAACCCAACCCTCCCTCTCATTTCTTACTTCAGTTACCTTGTCATAAAACTCTAGTAGGTTTGTGACACAGGATTTGCCTTCCATGAATCCGTGCTGGCTGTCGTTTATAATCTTGTTCAACTCCAGGTGCTCCATCACTCTCCTCCTGATAATCTTTTCCAAGACTTTGCATACTATACATGTCTTTGACACTGGTCTATAATTTAATGCTTCATTTCTGTCTCCCTTCCTAAAGATGGGGACTACATTTGCCTTCTTCCATACTTCAGGTAGTTGCCTAGTTTCAAGGGAAGTGTTGAAGATTTTGGCTAGTGGCACACGTAGTGTCCCTGCTCCCTCTCTAAGGACCCATGGAGAGATGTTGTCCGGTCCCACCACCTTTGAGGTATCAAGGTCACTTAGGAGCTTCTCCACCTCCTCCTCAGTTGTGTGTAATTCATCTAACACTTGTTGGTATATCCCTTGTTGCTGTACTCCACTGTTTTGTCTTCCCATTGTCCCTTCAGCCTCCACTGTAAATACTTCCTGAAATCTGATGTTGAGCTCCTCACATACCTCCTGGTCGTTTCTTTTGAGCTCCCCACCTTCCTTCCTCAGCCTGATTACCTGGTCCTTGACTGTTGTCTTCCTCCTGATGTGGCTGTAGAGTAGTTTCGGATCAGACTTGACTTTCGATGCTATGTCATTTTCATACTGCCGCTGCACCTCCCTCCTTATCTGTCTATACTCGTTTCTGGCTCGTCGACTAATCTCTTTATACTCCTGAGTCCTTTGCCTTCTGTACTTTTTCCATTCTCTAGAGCACTTAGTTTTTGCCTCCCTGCACCTTCGGGTAAACCAAGTGATTGTTCTGTCCTTCCCATTATTTCTGTTACCCTTGGGAACTAACCTTTCCTCTGTTATTACAAAGTCCCTCATTTCGTTTACTGATTTTCCTACCAACTCCTGTTCCCACTGAACCTCCTGCAGGAAGATCCTCATTCCTGTTTAGTCTCCCCTTTTACAGTTTAGCTTTTCCCTTTCTACTCCTGTTACCCTCTCCACTTTTAGCTCCGCGATGTATTCAAAGCTCATAACTACGTGGTCACTAGCTCCAAGTGGCCTTTTGCATATGATGTGTTCAATGTCTGAGCTACTCAGAGTGAACACAAGGTCCAGTCTTGCTGGTTCATCCTCCCCTCTCTATCTGGTAGTATCCTTAACATGTTGGTGCATGAGATATGCCAGCACCACATCCATCATCTTGGCTCTCCATGTTTTGTGACCCCCATGTGGCTCCAGGTTTTCCCAATCAATCTCCCTGTGATTGAAGTCGCCCATGAAGAGTAACTTCACTCTACTTGAGTGAGCCCTTCTTGCCACCTCAGCTAGAGTGTCCACCATTGCTCTGTTGCACTCATTATATTTCTCTCTTGGCCTCCTGCAGTTCTGTGGTGAGTTATACATCACTGCAATGACTACCTTGTGTTCCCCTGACTGAACCGTACCTCTATGTAATCCATTTCTCCAATCTCGTCCATACCTTCCATTTCTTGATAACCCCACCGGTTTTTTATTAGTAGTGCAATCCCTCCTCCTCCCCTGCTCCTTCTATCCTTCCTCAGGATCTGATATCCGGGTGGGAAGATTGTATCTGTTATTATCCCAGTGAATTTTGTTTCTGTAACCGCTACAATGTCTGGGGACATCTTGATTCTTTCATGCCACTCCTCACATTTATTCGTTATTCCATCCATGTTCGTATACCAAACCTTCAACTTCTTTTCAATAACTATGGTCTGGGGAGATAGGTGGGTTAGGGGGAGCATGTGCCCTGGCAGGGGCCTTTATGGGGTTGGTGTAGGGGTGGGATCTGTGGTGTGGGGTGTGGGGGAAGAGGTCCTATCTGGGGTTTCAGTGGGGGGGTGGTAGTGAGGGGGATGGGGGAAGAGGGCCTGTGGGGGGTTACAGTGGGGGAGGGGGTTGTGGTGAGGGGGATGGGGATAGAGGGTACAGTGTGTGGGTTGCTGTGGGTTACTGTGAGGGTGGGGTTTGTGGTGAAGGGGATGGGGGGAGAGGGTACATTGAGTGGATTACTCTGGGTTTCTGTGGGGGTGGGGTTTGAGCTGAGGGGGATGTGTGGGTTACTGAGGGTTACTGTGGGGGTGGGGTTTATGCAGAGGGGGATGTATGGGTTACTGTGGGTTTCTGTGGGGGTGGGGGTTGTGCTGAAGGGGATGTGTGGGTTACTGTGGGTTTCTGTGAGGGTGGGGTTTGTGCTGAGGGGAATGGGGGCAGAGGGTGCAGTGAGTGGGTTTTGGGTTAGGTCGTTTGATTGCTTTGGGACTGCCATGTTTGTGTTCCTTCTGTGGGTGGTACTGGAGGGGATTGTGTTTGTTCTTCAACGTGGGCCTGATTTCTCCTGCTCTCCACCTTCCTTGCCTCCCATTCCTCCTTGCAACATTGCACCCTCTCTTTCAGTGTCATCCTTTCTTCTTATGTTCTGTCTCGGTTGAGGTACACACTCCGAAACACCTGATTGTCCCTATTCGCTGCCTGACCACGGTCGAGTGCGGTTGTGCTCTGCACCCCTCTGCTGTTTTCAGGTGAGCTACCTTGTATCAACATGGCGCTGAGTGTGAGGAGACGCGTAAATACCATTGGTATTGAGCTGTTTCGTGGGGCGATTTCACCCTCTTCAGCGCAGGTATTACTCCCAACAATCATTAGGGAGACCTATGGAATCCAAGACGATGAGGTGTATGGTGTAACCCTGAATGGGGCTTACAGAATCTTCATCAAACTGAATTCCACGTCCGTATACGAGTCTTTGGTGACGAGATTCCAAGACGTAAGTCTTGACGCTACTCCAGCTGTGAAGGTGCGTTTGATCGACGTATCTCGCCACTTTACGTGGGTTAAGATTCGTAATGTCCCATTTGAGGCACATGAGGCTGACATCAGGAATGTTTTTGAGGCATATGGGACCGTACATCTGCCACAACAAGGCAAGTGGACGGCAGGTGCTTACATGGGCCGTCTGGAGGGAACCTTTTCCAAGATGACTCTGAAACATCCCATACCGTCTTATGTCGTGTTGGAGGACTTCAGGACGCAAGTTATGGTATCGTATGCCGGACAGAGACGTACGTGCAGAATATGTGGGGCGTACGACCATATGGCAGAAGCGTGTGTGAAGCTGACGAGGGCGCCTGCACAAACTGGTGAAGTACCAGTTACCAGCGTGATAGCTGTTGTTGAGAGCCCCAGGCGAAAGCAAGGGCTTAGGTGCTTGTGGAGTGAAGAGGTGGAGGATTCCAAAGAGGAGACTGGCGTGTGTGAGGTAAGCTGTGACGTAAAAGGATCTGTTACTAAGCAAGGGAAAAGTACAGAAGTGCAAGTGCAGGAGGAGGTGCAGGCTCTAGAGGAAGAGCTTCAGGAAGTGTTAAGGACATTGATGCCACCTGCAGAGGATGTTGTTCCTGAGCTGGTGAGAGGCACGGCGTTGCCTGTAGAGGAATGTAATGACAAAAACCATAGCAGGGTTAATGGGCCAACTAGTAAGCGTGAGTTGTCGCCGTGTGCTGTGGAAAGAGGCGTGGTGTAGGTTGACGTACATCGTGAGGGAACCTCATTAGATAACATGGATGTGGAGGGCATCACGAGGAAGAGAGCGGCGGCGTCAGACTCAGATAATGTCCTGACGCCGGCGCAGAGGTCTGGGAGGAAGGAAGAGCACTGTCGAGGTAGTCACGATAAGAGGCGTCGCAAAAAGGGGGGGGTTGATGGTGTGAAGCCTTGTGCTGGCTCTGGGGCAGGAGGCCCTGGGATGAATGAAGCGAGGAGGAAGGGTTGGAAACTATAAAGAGGCCTTAGGTGTATGACTGTGAACGTAAATGGACTGTGTAATAGTGTGAAGAGGGAATGGTTTCGAATGTTTCTGTATAAATATAGGGTGGATGTAGTGTTCCTGCAAGAACACAATTTCAAGGAGGGAAGAGTGCTCGAGGTGGAAGGGTTTCGGGTCATAACTCTGCCATCTGTACGTCTGAAAGGTGGTGTGGGTATATTGATCAGGGAGGCGAGCCCGTTTGTGTTGCTAAGAAGTGAGGGGGGAGGGGGGGAAGAGTATTGCGCGTGGATGGGTGGTGGATGGGGCAGAGGGTATCTTTTGTAAGTGTGTATGCACCAGCAGAAAATGATGTGAGGGTAAAAAGGGATTTTGTATGTGAAGAACTAGTTTTCTTCTTACGTGGTTTACCTGCGGTGGCCATCGTAGGTGGGGACTGAAACTGCGTTATTAGGAGGGCTGACATGGAACCAAAAGGGGCGGGGCACGTGTCGGCGACCTTGCGAGATCTTTTGAGGGATATTCAGTTGCGGGATGCGGTTGGAGGAGGGGCGTGGGAGGTAGAGCACACTTTTGTAAGACGGGGTTACGCGGCTAGGTTGGATAGGCTGTATATATCTCAAGGGGTTTGGTTGACATTTTTCCATACAATAGAAGTAGCTTATTGGGATCATCGGGCGGTAGTAGCAGAGGTGGGGTGGGAGGCACTAGCAGGTATATCTAGGGGTTATTGGAAGTTAAATACAAGTGTGTTAGGTGATGAGGAGGGGATAGAGGGATTTGCAACGCTGTGGGAGGGGTTACGTGCAGAGGTAAATGGGGTAGAGGATGTGGTGATGTGGTGGGATGGTGTGGCTAAAGAACAGATTAAGCAATATTACGTAAAGGAAGGGAAACGTATCAATTCTTTAAAATATGGGCTTGCTAACTATTTGGAGGATAGGTTACGGGGCTGTTATGCGAGGGGGGCGGTGGCGGGCACTTATCCAATGGATGATATTATGGCAATTAAAGGGAGGCTGCGTGAGGTGCAGGATGAGAGGTTCCAAGCGGTGCGGGTACAGGTGGGGGTGGAAGAGGTGTTATGGGGCGATAGACCTTCATCGTGCATATTGCGTAGGCAGAAACAAAGACAGCAGGCAATGACTATACCATGGTTGGAGGTTCATGAGTCGATAGGAGGGTACAGGGAGGGGCAGGTCATACAAGCTATGAAAGGAATGGGGGCGTTTGCTGACAAGTGGTATGAGAAGTACTGGCAACGAGAAGGGGTAGAGGATGGGGTTTTAGAACAGGTGTGTGGGAGGGAGTGTGGTATGTCAGTTGCGTAACAGTGATAGGGAAGCACTGGGTGGGGAAATAACTGAGGGGGAAATATGGAGGGCTTTAAGTGGAATGCGAAAGGGCAAAGCACCGGGAATTGATGGACTCCCGGCAGAGTTTTATCAGCAGCATTGGGAATTAATGAGGCATTTTTTGGTTAGGTTATTAAATTGCATGAAGGAGAGAGGTGAGCTGGGTGAGAAGCAGGCAACGGCTGTCGTTGTATTGGTACCAAAGGGTAAGGGGCAGCATACGCTTCGGGATTACCGGGCGATCTCGTTGTTATGCGCAGATTACAAATTGTTTGCTAAGATTTTGGGAAATCGGGTCAAGTGTGTGGTGGGGCGGGTAGTATCAAAAACTCAGTTTGGTTTGCCAGGGAGGTCTATGGTGGAGGGGCATGGGTTACTTAGGGATTTCGTGGAGGCAAAAGGGGGGAGGGGGGGATGGGGGGAGGTTTGGTGGCGCTCGATTGGCAAGGGGCATACGATAGAGTGGATTGAAAAGCATTGAAAGCCATCCTCAGGGGTCAGGGGTTTGGGGAGGAAATAGTGGGTTGGGTTGAGGCGTTGTATGGAGGTGCAATGGCGAGGGTACAGATTAATGGTCGATTGGGTGGGAAGATTGTAATGGGTAGGGGACTTAGGCAGGGGTGTCCTATGTCACAATTATTGTTTGCATGCATACAGGACCCCTTTTATAGATTGGTGGAGCAGCGTATGTGTCACGTAGGGTGTGAGGTTGCGAGGGTTTGGCCAGTTTTAATTGGGTATGTGGATGATACAACTGTTCTGATCAGGGAGAGGATGTCAATGGACACATTAGATGGGGTAGTACGAATGTTCGCAGGGGCAACTGGTATGAGGGTAAATTCAGATAAATCCATGGTTATGGGGCTAGGAGCTTGGGCAGGAAGGGTTGATTGGGGTAGTGCAGTTGTGAGGAAGCAGGTGAATTCGTTCAAAATTTGCGGTCTTATTTATGCAGACGATCTAACTGTGGCACGCATGGAAAACTCGAGTAGGATGGTAGAAAGGATTCAGGGATGCTTGGGAGCATTGCGACCTTATCATTTGACCCTTGTGCAGCGTGCCATTGTTATTAATATCTTACTGTATAGCAAAGTATGGCACGTGGCAGCCGTGTTCCCATTAACTGGGCCAGCAATAACCAACATACTTAGGAAGGTTTTTAAATTCTTGTGGGGTTCGAGCTGTGATTGGATTAAAAGGGACGTGGTAATGTTACCTGTAAGTAAGGGGGGGCTGGGATTGCTGGACTTAAAGCGGAGGGTCAAATGTGTCTTCATTAAAAGGGAGGTGATGAGGGAAAGTGTGGGTGGGGGGGGTTTGGCCAGGATCCATAACAGATTGCAACGGATGTATGCAGGAGTTCAGTTGCATGAGTGTGAAACTGTTTTGAGGGCTATGGCGTGGGATCGAGAGCCGGCAAAGGTCAAAATAGGTAGGTTGTGTAGATTGTTAGCCGGGAGGGTTGTAGCGCCTGTAGAGGGAATTTTCCCCATGTATGCATGGGGAAGTATATGGAATAGGTTGAGTAGGATGAGGCTGCAACCTCGTGTTCGGGATGTAATGTATCGTTTTCTGCACGGCATTTTACCATCGAGTGTGGTTCTATGGGATAGACGGGTCGTTGACGGGGGGGTGTGCGGGATATGTGGTGGGGAGGAGTCGGCTTTTCATGTAGTATATTTTTGTGACGGACTGAGGAGTGTCAAGGGGTGGTTAAATAGGGTGATATATAGGATAGGAGGTCAAGGAATTTCTGTATTGAGAGCATTAAGTCTCGACGTGGGGGGTTGGGAGGAAAGTGTAATCAGAGCTGTGGGGTGCATTATGACAGATTATATATATATAGTGTGGGGATTGCGGGGGAAACAGGTCAGTGAGGTGAAGAGGAGGGTGTTAGCAGTAACGTTCCATAAAACGGTATGTAGAAATAAAGAAATTTATGGGAGGAGGTGGGTGAGGGATTTTTCAGAAGGATATAGGCAACTTACGATACAGGTTTTATTAGACTTGTAATATACGAGGGAGGGGAGGGTACGATTGGAAAGTGTTGCTGGGGCAGGGAAGTCATGGGTGAAAACAGGGTCGCCTCCCTGGTAATGGATGACAACAAATGTTTGCGTGTGTGTTGGATGAGTGATGCGTGAGTGAATAATGTATGGACCAAGGGTGCTAGCACCTGTGGAGCTGGCCAGTTTTTTTTGTCATGGACTATACACTATTCTATGTACATAGTAGTCTTAAGTCGTATTATTATGTTATCTATGTACACAGTATTGTTATACAAAGATAGTACTGTGGTGTATGTGATGTGTAGGTTTATATGTATTCAACACATGCTTGTTGTATGTTCCCTCTTCGTTACTTTTTCAATTGTCATTTCAATGTACTTTGTATAGCATTATACAACGGTATTGTTCTTTGCCATATGAAGTTTTTTTTAGTTCATGTTATGTTCTAGGTTTTTGCATGTTAAGATGTACTTATAGACTGTCAGCACCCTGATATTGGTTTTTCATGGCAATGTTCTTGACGTAAGTTTTGGCTGTATGGTATACAGTTATATCTAGCCAGTTTATAGACGCATTCCTTTTGTGTCTGAGATTTTTGTATACGGGTTTATTGTAACTGTAATGAGTCGGTTTTGAGATCTAAGCTGTTTACTTTGTATGTTTATTTGTATTTTGGTATATGTAAATCTGTAATGTTAGGAATAAGTATGTAGATGTTCTAGCAGGATTATGATGTTAGGTTTTGGTTTATTGATTAATGAGAAGGCTGGAAGTAATTGTCCCCTACTGTCCCCTCATCGATGACTGATGAAGTAGCTCTTGGTGTCATGGCTGTACTGTCCTTTGGTTCTTTAGGCTGCTTCAGACTCTTTAGTTCTCCTACTAAGCTCTGTATCTTAACTGACTCAAGAAATCGTAATGACACGATTGCAAACAAACCATACCCCCGGCCGGGGGTATGGTTTGTAATTCCCATTTCCTGCTCTCCTCAGCTATTTTCTCTTCCATTTTCTTGCTAATCTGTGTGTATTTGTGTGTGTTTGTGTGTGTGTGTGTGTGTGTGTGTGTGTGTGTGTGTGTGTGTGTGTGTGTGTGTGTGTGTGTGTGTGTGTGTGTGTGTGTGTGTGTGTGTGGAACTATGTGTGGGTTTATTAAGTGTCTCTGAAAAGTAGGTGGAATTGTGCATTGGAGTGTTATGTGGAGTCTCAGTGGTCCCCTACCTTACCACACCCTCCTATGACCTGACCCACACCCTCCTGTGACTTTTACTACCACCTAAGCTTATAGGAACCTATCTCGCCTTGTTCCATAAATTACCATTTGCTATTCCTTATTGAGTACTTGATTACCTATTCTTTATCGTACTAGGAGAGTTGGACCATTCACAATCAGCTTGGCGGTTAATTGGAACCCAAAACCCACACCCAAACAGCCACCATAGGTGAATATAGTACTTGCAATGCAGCTGTAGCAGCCTGTAGATTGTCCAGCTCGATGTGACGTCCTGGCGTAGATCCACCTCCGTTTCTTCTCGTTATATAATGTTCCCTATTCACTGTATTTCTTTCATTTGTTTCACTTTAACTTTCTTGGGTGACACGTGGCAACGTCGCCTGGAGCACACTACTGCCCATTCTGAATGCGCCACCAAGTATCACTTTCTAGATCACTTATATAATTGTGGCTCTCCCTACACTTATGTGGCTCAGGCAGACTGTAAATCGCTTCAAGGATTGTTCACTACCCTGACACACTTAGCAACTCTTGCAGTACACTTGGGTAGCCCTCAGAAACACATATTCGCGGTGCATGGAAGGCGTGACTCGCGCACGCGGTGTCCCTACTGTGTGTGTGTGTGTGTGTATATATGTGTGTATGTGTGTCTGTGTGTGTGTGTACTCGCCTATTTGTGGTTGCAGGGGTCGAGTCTTAGCTCCTGGCCCCGCCTCTTCACCGGTTGCTACTGGACCCTCTCTCTCCCCGCTCCATGAGCTTTATCAAACCTCGTCTTAAAACTATGTATGGTTCCTGCCTCCACTACATCACTTTCTAGGCTATTCCACTGCCTGACAACTCTGACTGAAGAAATACTTCCTAATATCTGTGTGTGTGTGAGTGTGTGTGTGTGTGTGTCTGTATGTCTGTACTCGCCTATTTGTGGTTGCAGGGGTCGAGACATAGCTCCTCTGTGTGTGTGTGTGTGTGTGTGTGTGTGTGTGTGTGTGTGTGTATATATAAAACAGGTTTATCAGAGAGCAGCAGTAAGGTAGTTGAGGTTGTACAGTATCTGGAGTGTGGTGTAGCAACAATAATTGGGTCGTGTCTCTGGGCTGGTCTTCCTGGCTCTGGTGGTCACTATTGGGGTGAACATCACAGGTGGAAGCAGCAGAAGGGGAGTGCTGGCTTCTGCTGTTGTTGTGAGGGAAAGCAGAAAGGGAAAGGGGAAAACAAATGAAGAACTGGAGGAGACAGGAGAAGAAATTTAGAAGGATGAGAATACAGAGCAAGACAAGAGTACTAAGAACAAATAAATTATAAACGATAAAGATTGATAAAAATAACGAAGGGAAAGGGTTCTGGGTAAAGAAAAGGAAAATTGGAAAAGGATAGTGAATGTGAAAGAATATATTCTGAGACTGTGATAGATATTTTAACATAAGGATGTACACTCCAAATCCTTCACTCTAACTCATCTGGGTGACTACACGCACAATACAGATACCAGGTGTGCACACCATAACATAGACGCTCACACACACACACACACATACACATACACATACACATACACACACACACACACACACACACACACACACACACACACACACACACACACACTACATTCTCTTGGATTGTAAGAAGGCTTTTGACACAGTTCAGCACAAGAGATTAGTGAAAAAGCTAGAGGAGCAGGCAAGAATAACAGGAAAGGCACTGCAGTGGATCAGAGAAAACCTGACAGGAAGGAAACAAAGTGTGATGGCACGTGACGAGGTGTTAGAGTGGGTACACGTGATGAGCGGGGCTCCACAATGGTCAGTCCTAGGACGGTGCTGTTTCTGGAATATGTGAATGACATGACGGAAAGGATAGATTCAGAGGTGTCCCTGTTTGCAGGCGATGTGAAGATAATGAGGAGAATTCAAGCAGACGACGATCAGGTAGGACTACAAAGGGATCTGGACAGGTTGCTAGTTTGGTCCAACAACTGGCTTCTGGAGTTTAACCCAGCCAAGTGCAAAATCATGAAGATTAGGGAAGGTCAGTGAAGACCGCAGACAGAGTACACTCTAGGGGGGCCAAAGGGTGCAAACCTCACTCAAGGATAAGGATCTTGAGGTGTGGATCATACGGAACATATCTCCTGAGGCACATATCAGCCAAATAACTGCTGCAGCACATGGCTCCTGGCAAACCTAAGAATTGCATTTCGACACCTGAGTATGGAGTCATTTAAGAGACTGTAAACTGTATGTCAGGCCTATATTCACGTATATTCCACCAGTATGGAACCCACATCTGGTCAAGTACATTAAGAAATTAGAGAAAGTGCAAAGCTTTGTAACAAGACTAGTCCCAGAGCTAAGGGGTATGTCTTACGAGGAGAGGTTAAAGGACCTGACGACACTCAAAGACAGGAGAGATAAAGGGAACATGATAACATAAAATACTGAGAGGAATTGACAAGATGGAAATTGAAAACTCACGTGAGTCACAAGGATATTAGGAAGCATTTTTTCAGTAATAGAGTTGTCAACATGTGGAACAATCTTGAGAGTGATGTAGTGGAGGCAGGATCCATACATAGCTTTAAAAAGAGGTACCATAAGCTCTTAGAGAAGGGAGAGAGTGGATTTAGTAATGACCAGTGAAGAGGCAGGACCAGGAGCTACAACTCGATCGCTGCAACCACAAATAGGTGAGTACCAGTAGGTAAGTACACACACCCACATACACACAAGAGTGGGAGAGCAAACTAGGTGAGTTTTCTGCAAAAAATGGAGAAGAGGATGGAGGCAGAGTTTTCTGTGAGAATGGAGAAGAGGATGAAGGAGGAGAAGAAGAAATGGGAGTCACAAGCCTAAGCTGCAGAAGCCAGGATAAGGGCCCTAGAATATGAAGTAAAGGGGCTGAAGCAATTTACAGGGCTATTGCCCAGAGGTGACATAGCATCTGAAGCAGGTACATCCCTACTGAACAAGGATCCCAACAGAAAGGAAGGAGACATGACTTACAATAAGGCTCTGTGAGTGCACCAAGCAGGGCAAAGGAATGACGGAGGAGAGCAGTTGGGAACATGGATAGCAGTATGATAGGAGGGAGAAGATGGAGAGGGGAATAGGTCCCATGCAGAGGCACGATCATGCCACCAAGAGCTACAGGAAAAAATAAGGGAAACAATGGCCATGTACAAACATGACCCAGAGAAACAGAGGAAAAGGCAATGAGAGGAGGAGAGTGAGAGGTCAGTGTCTGTTCATGGGCTTCAGGAGAGCATGGGGAGAACACACAAAGAAAGAGGGCAGGAAGAAAAACAGAAGATTGAGAACATCATCAAAGAAACAGGCAAGGAGATCATGATTGAGATAGTAAATTTTCAGAGAATAGGGGAGTACCTGAAGGGTAGAAATCATCTGGTCAAGCTGATTTTCAAGGCAGAAACAGTATGAAACAGGATCCTGCAAGAGAAAACATGGCTGAAGGAATCATTAACATACAAGAGGGTGTTCCTAGACTGAGACAGAACAAAAACAGAATGACAGCAGCTGAGGGAGAGGACACAGACGTGAAAGAGGCTAGGAAGAGAGACAAAGACAGAATCAGCAAAGGACAACCAGAGCAGGGAAGAGCAGCAAGTGCAAGCACACGCAGAACCACCCCAGAATTCCACAACCAAACAGGCTATCCCAACACAACAATCCACACTTACAGCCCCCACTCCACACTAGGCTGTAGAATCCCGCAGAACACCGCCATGTCCCCCACCCTCACAGACCACAGACCCCCCCAGAACAAAGTGTCGGATAGGAAACTGAAGGTAAGGTACAACGACACTGATGGAATAAAAAATAAGTGGGAGGAGTGGCACGAAAGAGTCAAAGAGGCATCACAGGACATCATAGTTCTCAGAGACACCAAGTTCACAGGAATGATAACAGATGCCATCTTTCCAATGGGATGTCAGATCCTGAGGAAAGACAGAGTGAACAGACTGGGAGGAGGAGAGGTAATGCTTAACACACATCAATGGGATTTTGATGAGCTGGAGAGAGGAGACAGAGGAGAAGCAAGAGACTACATAATAGGAACACTTCAGTCTAGAGGTCCCAAAGCGGTAATTGTAGTGATGCATAACCCACCACAGAACAGCAGGAGGCCAAGGCAAGAGTATGATGAGAGAAATAGTGTGATGGTTGACACATTGGCCCGAAATGGCCAGAAGGGCTCATGTGAGAAGGGCAAAGCTGCTGATAATGGGGGACTTCACCCACAAAGAAATTGACTGGGAAAACCTGGAGCCACTTTGGGGCCCAGAAATGTGGAGGGTTAAGATGATGGAGGTGGTACTGTAAAATCACATGTACCAACACATAAGGGACACTATCAGTGAGAAAGAAGACAATGACCTAGCAAGACTGGACCTAGTATTCACCCTGAGTAGTGCAGACATTGAGGACATCACACATGAGACACCCCTCTGGGCCAGTGATTATGCGGTTCTGAGCTTCGAATGCATAATAGAGTTACAAGTGGAGAGGGAACAAGGAAGGACAGGACGACTGAAGCCAAACTACAAGAGAGGGGACTACATGAAAAATTTCCTACATGGGGTTTAGTGCGACAGAAAACTGGCAGGGAAGTCAGTAAACGAGATGATGGGATATGTGACAACAATATGCAAGGAAGCTGATGAGAGGTTTGTACCCAAGAGTAGCAGAAATAACGAGAAACCCAGGATGAGCCCTTGGTTCACCCAAAGGCATAGAGATGCCAAAACCAAGTGTGCTAGAAAGCTGAAGAAGTATAAAAAGCAAAGGACCCAAGAGAATAAGAAAAGAAGTCACAGAGCCAGAAATGAATGTGCACAGGTAAGAAGGGAGGCCCAGTGACGATACGAAACTGACGTATCAGCGACAGCCAAATCTGACCTGAAGTTGTTATACAGCCACATCAGGAGGAAAACAAAAGTAAAGGACCAGCTAATCAGGCTGAGGAAGGAAGGAGGAGAGATCACAAGAAACGACCATGAAATATTTTAGGAGCTCAACATGAGATACAAAGAAGTGTTCACAGAGGAGACAGAAGGGACTCCAGAAAGACGTGGAGATTGCGTACACCATCAAGTGTTACACAATACATACAACAGAGGAAGAAGTGAAGAGGCTGCTAAGCGAGCTAGATACTTCAAAGGCGATGGGACCAGATAACATCTCTCCATGGGTTCTGAGAGAGGGAGCAGAGGCACTGTGTTTAGCCCTATCAACAATCTTCAACACATTTATCGAAACAGGGCGACTACCTGAGGTGTGGAAGACAGCAAATGTAGTCGCAGTTTTTAAAAAAGGAGACAGACACGAAGCATTAAACTACAGACCAGTTTCACTGACATGTATAGTATGCATTGTCATGGAGAAGATTATCAGAAGAGTGGTGGAGCATCTAGAAAGGAATGAGCTTATCAACGACTGCCAGCACAGTTTCAGGGATGGGAAATCCTGTGTCACAAACCTTCTGGAGTTCTGTGGCAGGGTGAGAGCAGTAAGACAAGAGAGAGGAAGGGGTTAGATTGCATTTTCTTGGACTGTGAGAAGGCGTTTGACACAGTTCCACTCAAGAGATTAGTTCAAAAGCTGGAGGACAAGGCAGAGATGGCAAGGAATGCACTGCACTGGATCAGGGAATACCTGTCAGGAAGACAACAGTGAGTCATGGTACGTGGCGAGGTGTTAGAGTGGGCGCCTGTGACGAGCGGGGTTCCACAAGGGTCAGTCCTAGGACTGGTGCTATTTCTGGTATTTGTGAACGACTTGATGGAAGGAATAGACTCAGACGTGCCCCTATTTGCAGATGAAGTGAAGTTAATGACAAGAATCCAATCGGATGAGGACCAGAAAGAACTACAAAGAGATCTGGACAGGCTTCAGATCAGGTCCAGCAACTGGCTCCTGGAGTTCAATCCCACCAAGTGCAAAGTCATGAAGATTGAGAAAGGGCAAAGAAGACCGCAGACGGAGTACAGTCTAGGGGGCCAGAGACTACAAACCTCACTCAAGGAAAAGGA
>NC_091307.1:128894-143894 GCF_038502225.1 Cherax quadricarinatus
ATAGTCCCATGCTAAGAGCTTGCCATTCTTCCAAGGATAGATGGTGATCCCGTCGGGGCGGTTTGCTGGGTTGTGGGTATTGTTTGCTGCAAGTGATCGTGGCTCCCTCTCGGCAGGGCATCCAGCTGTAGCAAGGGTTCTCTTAATGATGTCGTTGACCTCATTGTGTCTTGCATGCCAGCCCTTGGTTTTGGAACAGTTAAGACCATGTAGACCGTATTGGTCTGCTTGCACTTCGCCGCAAATACACATATATTCTGTGTGAATTGGGGCAGCAAGGCGCAGAGCCACTGCAATACGGAGGGTCTTAGGGTCGAGTCGCGTTCCCATTGCCGATATGGGAACTGTTTGGAGGAAGTCCCCGGAGTGAGGTGCACTCACAGCCTGGAGACGGGCAATCTCCCTATCTGATGTTGCAGCCCTGAGCATGTTGGCAAGCACCTTTTCAGCAATTGGGCTATCCCAGCTTGACTGTTTGTGAGCCAGTGCTGCACTAGGGTTTGGTGCTGGAGCAGCAAGAGTCTCCCATTCGGTGATGGCACTGACATAGCTAGGGTCTTCTATTCCTGCTGAGTCACTGAGGGTGTCAGGAAGAATTTGTCTTATCAACTCGTTTGATGCAATGGAAGAGGATAGGAAAGCTGGTAGAGCAATCTGGGAGGATCTGCGTACTCCTAGCCCTCCAAGCCTGACCGGAAGTGAGGCTTGCAACCACTGTCCATCGTCAAGGGAAAGATTCAATACACTCTCTAGCATGGCCTTCAGGAGAGAGTCATATTCCTTGAGTTTTGGACTGCTGAAGGCTGGGGAGCATCTCAGAAAATAGGTAAGTTTTGGGGTTGACAGGCACCTGGTGAGTAGGTAGAAGGCATCGTGTGTGTCAATGTCTTTCATCCTGCTTTCCATCGTCCGGAGGTCTGAGACTTTTTTTCCTAGGATCAGATCGATGGCATTGGACCCAAGAGGAGCACCGAGGAGAGTGCTATTGGCTGGATCAATGGCTCGTGCTCCTGGTAAAACGGTACTAATATTCTGGATCAACTGTTGATTGGTAGAAACTATTTCACATTTGGTGGGGTTTAAAGAGAGTCCCAGGCTTTCTCCCATGTCTTTAATTTTACTGATGTCCTCCAGGAGAGATTCTGTTGTGCCAGCTAGGGTACCGTCGTCCAGGAACCAGATATTGAGCTCGCTGGAGAGTGCCTCCGTGACTTCCTTGATGACCAAACAAAATAGAAAGGGGGGCGAGAGGGTCCCCCTGTTGCACGCCCTCACACGAGTCAATTTCATGGTCCCCAAACAATAGTTTGGAAGTCACACTATAACACGATTCTATGAAGGGATAAAGGGAAGGGAAGTTTCTATAAACTGCTTGGAGAGCAGCATCCCTTCTGACTGAGTTGAAAGCATTGGCAAAGTCCAATTTGACCAAGGCTTTTTCATAGGACATGTTTTTGATATATATATATATTATATATATATATTGATATTATATATATATATATATATATATATATATATATATATATATATATATATATATATATATATATATATATATGTCGTGCCGAATATGTAAAACTGGTCAATTAGCAAGAACTCATTTAAAATTAAGTCCTTTCTAAAATTTTCTCTTAAAAGTTTAAAGGTATATTTTTTTCATTAATATTAATGTAACAATTTTTTATTTTGCTCCAAAAGAATCTTGGAAAACTTACCTAACCTTATTATAACAAGAACAATTTATTTTAGCCTAACTCAACTAAATATAATTTAGATTTGTTTACAATAATTTAATACTAAACAAACACAGTGAAACATTTTTTTTTCCTTAGGTTCAGAATGATTTTGGCGAAATTATTGCATACACAAATTTTCGCTTGTCCTTTATGGCAAGATGAGCGTTGCTATTTAAGCCAAGCTCGCAAGTTCTGCCTATTCGGCACGACATATATATATATATATATATATATATATATATATATATATATATATATATATATATATATATATATATATATATATATATATATATATATATATATATATATATATTATATATATATATATATATATATATATATATATATATATATATTATATATATATACACATATATATATATAAATATATATATATATATATATATATATATATATATATATATATATATATATATATATATATATATATATATATGTATATATATTATATATATATATATAAACATATATATATATATATATATATATATATATATATATATATATATATATATATATATATATATATTTATGTCGTGCCGAATAGGCAGAACTTGCGATCTTGGCTTAAATAGCAACGTTCAACTTGCCATAAAGGACAAGCGAAAATTTGTGTATGCAATAATTTCGCCAAAATCATTCTGAACCTAACGAAAAAAATATATTTCACTGTGTTAGGCAAGTATTAAATTATTGTAAACAAATCTAAAATATATTTAGTTGGGTTAGGCTAAAATAAATTGTTCTTGCTATAGTAAGGTTAGGTAAGTTTTCTAAGATACTTCTGGTGCAAATTTAAAAAAATTTACATTAACATTAATGAAAAATATATATCTTTAAACGTATAAGAGAAAATTTCAGAAAGGACTTAATTTTAAATGAGTTCTTGCTAATTGACCAGTTTTACATATTCATATATATATATATATATATATATATATATATATATATATATATATATATATATATATATATATATATATATATATATATATATTAGTGTTTGTGTATATTTCGCGTGCTCTTGCGAATTCCTTGCATTGTTAAAATCTCTAGTAAGGCTGATGCATGCAGGGGATGAGATGAAAAGCTGTAAGCCTTGTCTCTGAAAGCTGGCTGCCTTGGATCAACGTGTAGGGCAAGCTGCATGCCAAGGCATTGTCTAGTGTGGTGAGATTGATATAGCACTGCGTACCTTGTTCCAAGGTTTGTAGGTTCGTAGGTTCGAGCCTCCTTCAGCCAGAGATCAGTGTTTATATATATATATATATATGTAAAACTATTTAGCAAAAACTATATTAAGTCCTTTCTGAAATATATATATATATATATATATATATATACCTTCTTGCCAGATGACTGTGAAACAGAAATCTGTAACTGTTTGGCATGATGGTAGGATTGCTGGTGTCTTTTTCTGTCTCATAAACATGCTAGATAACAGGGATATCTTGCTACTCCTACTTACACTTTGGTCACACTTCACAGACACGCACATGCATATATATATATACATACATCTAGGTTTTTCTACTTTTTCTAAGTAGCTCTTGTTCTAATTTATTTCTTCTATTGTCCATGGGGAAGTGGAAAAGAATCTTTCCTCCTCCGAAGAAAAACTTTATAAAACTGGGATGCTTGAATGTGCGTGGATGTAGTGTGGATGACAAGAAACAGATGATTGCTGATGTTATGAATGAAAAGAAGTTGGATGTCCTGGCCCTAAGCAAAACAAAGCTGAAGGGGGTTGGGGAGTTTCGATGGGGGGAAATAAATGGGATTAAATCTGGAGTATCTGAGAGAGTTAGAGCCAAGGAAGGGGTAGCAGTAATGTTGAAGGATCAGTTATGGAAGGAGAAAAGAGTATATGAATGTGTAAATTCAAGGATTATGTGGATTAAAGTAAAGGCTGGATGTGAAAAGTGGGTCATAATAAGCGTGTATGCACCTGAAGAAGAGAGGAATGTAGAGGAGAGAGAGAGATTTTGGGAGATGTTAAGTGAATGTATAGGAACCTTTGAATCAAGTGAGAGAGAAATTGTGGTAGGGGACCTGAATGCTAAAGTAGGAGAAACTTTTGGAGAGGGTGTGGTAGGTAAGTTTGGGATGCCAGGTGTAAATGATAATGGGAGCCCTTTGATTGAACTTTGTATAGAAAGGGGTTTAGTTATAGGTAATACATATTTTAAGAAAAAGAGAATAAATAAGTATACAAGATATGATGTAGGGCGAAATGACAGTAGTTTGTTGGATTATGTATTGGTAGATAAAAGACTGTTGAGTAGACTTCAGGATGTACATGTTTATAGAGGGGCCACAGATATATCAGATCACTTTTTAGTTGTAGCTACACTGAGAGTAAAAGGCAGATGTGATACAAGGAGAATAGAAGCATCAGGGAAGAGAGAGGTGAAGGTTTATAAACTAAAAGAGGAGGCAGTTAGGGTAAGATATAAACAGCTATTGGAGGATAGATATGCTAATGAGAGCATAGGCAATGGGGTCGAAGAGGTATGGGGTAGGTTTAAAAATATAGTGTTAGAGTGTTAAGAGGAGCGACTGGTGGAATGATGATGTAAAGAGAGTAGTAAGAGAGAAAAAGTTAGCATATGAGAAGTTTTTACAAAGTAGAAGTGATGCAAGGAGGGAAGAGTATATGGAGAAAAAGAGACAGGTTAAGAGAGTGGTGAAGCAATGTAAAAAGAGAGCAAATGAGAGAGTGGGTGAGATGTTATCAACAAATTTTGTTGAAAATAAGAAAAAGTTTTGGAGTGAGATTAACAAGTTAAGGAAGCCTAGAGAGAAAATGAATTTGTCAGTTAAAAATAGGAGAGGAGAGTTATTAAATGGAGAGTTAGAGGTATTGGGAAGATGGTAGGAATATTTTGAGGAGTTGTTAAATGTTGATAAAGATAGGAAGCGATTTCGTGTATAGAGCAAGGAGGAATAACATCTTGTAGGAGTGAGGAAGAGCCAGTTGTGAGTGTGGGGGAAGTTCATGAGGCAGTAGGTAAAATGAAAGGGGGTAAAGCAGCCGGGATTGATGGGATAAAGATAGAAATGTTAAAAGCAGGTGGGGATATAGTTTTGGAGTGGTTGGTGCAATTATTTAATAAATGTATGGAAGAGGGTAAGGTACCTAGGGATTGGCAGAGAGAATGCATAGTTCCTTTGTATAAAGGCAAAGGGGACAAAAGAGAGTGCAAAAATTATAGGGGGATAAGTCTGTTGAGTATACCTGGTAAAGTGTATGGTAGAGTTATTTTTGAAAGAATTAAGAGTAAGACAGAGAATAGGAAAGGAAGGGGGTGTGTGGACCAGGTATTTAAAGTGAAACATGTAATTGAACAGTATTTAGATAAGGTTAAAGAGGTCTTTGTGGCATGTATGGATTTGGAAAAGGCGTATGACAGGGTGGATAGGGGAGCAATGTGGCAGATGTTGGAGGTGTATGGTGTAGGAGGTACGTTACTGAAAGCAGTGAAGAGCTTTTACGAAGATAGTGAGGCTCAAGTTAGAGTATGTAGGAAAGAGGGAGATTATTTTCCAGTAAAAGTAGGCCTTAGACAAGGATGTGTGATGTCACCGTGGTTGTTTAATATATTTAAGGATGGGGTTGTAAGAGAAGTAAATGCGAGGGTCTTGGCAAGAGGCGTGGAGTTAAAAGATAAAGAATCACACATAAAGTGGGAGTTGTCACAGTTGCTCTTTGCTGATGACACTGTGCTTTTGGGAGATTCTGAAGAGAAGTTGCAGAGGTTGGTGGATGAATTTGGTAGGGTATGCAAAAGAAGAAAATTAAAAGTGAATACAGGAAAGAGTAAGGCTACGAGGATAACAAAAAGATTAGGTGATGAAATATTGGATATCAGATTGGAGGGAGAGAGTATGAAGGAGGTGAATGTATTCAGATATTTAGGAGTGGACGTGTCAGCGAATGGGTCTATGAAAGATGAGGTGAATCATAGAATTGATGAGAGGAAAAGGGTGAGCGGCACACTTAGGAGTCTGTGAAGACAAAGAACTTTGTCCTTGGAGGCAAAGAGGGGAATGTATGAGAGTATAGTTTTACCAACGCTCTTATATGTGTGTGAAGCATGGGTGATGAATGTTGCAGCGAGGAGAAGGCTGGAGGCAGTGAAGATGTCATGTCTGAGGGCAATGTGTGGTGTGAATATAATGCAGAGAATTCGTAGTTTGGAAGTTAGGAGGAGGTGTGGGATTACCAAAACAGTTGTCCAGAGGGCTCAGGAAGGGTTGTTGAGGTGGTTCGGACATGTAGAGATAATGAAGCGAAACAGAATGACTTCAAGAGTGTATCAGTCTGTAGTGGAAGGAAGGCGAGGTAGGGGTCGGCCTAGGAAAGGTTGGAGGGAGGGGGTAAAGGAGGTTTTGTGTGCGAGGGGCTTGGACTTCCAGCAGGCATGCGTGAGCGTGTTTGATAGGAGTGAATGGAGACAAATGGTTTTTAATACTTGACGTGCTGTTGGAGTGTGAGCAAAGTAACATTTATGAAGGGATTCAGGGAAACCGGCAGGCCGGACTTGAGTCCTGGAGATGGGAAGTACAGTGCCTGCACTCTGAAGGAGGAGTGTTAATGTTGCAGCTTAAAAACTGTAGTGTGAAGCACCCTTCTGGCAAGACAGTGATGGAGTGAATGATGGTGAAAGTTTTTCTTTTTCGGGCCATCCTGCCTTGGTGGGAATCGGCCAGTGTGTAATAAAAAAAAATAAAAATAATACCCTTTTTAGTTATTAAATTTTCTATGATTGGCGGAGCCCAGGTGATATATACAGATTTAATGACCCTCACGTAGTGAATGTGTTTTAAATTTCATATGCCAGCCAAAGGCAAATCAAATCAAATTAATGATTATTGAAGCATTTAAAGGAAGACTGAACTTTGGTGCTGCCGCATCCAAATATATAGGGATAACAAGGATCTTGAAGAAAAACGATGCATCATCAGAACTGATCACTTTGAAATTCACTGACGTAGTTTTCTTCTAATTTTTTTGGTAAAATCAACGTTGTCTTCGATATGAAAAGCTCAGATTTTCTCTGATGTATTGTCAAAAAATATTAACCAACCATATAGATGCTTTTCTTCCTACACATCCTGCAGAACTAATAATAGATCGAATAAGACTTTCTTGGTCTCTGAGGCAGACAGAGACACATCTCTAACTTTTGTTCATATAATGTAACTATCATACAGGATATGGTAGCAGAACACTCCTGATGTATCCATTTTTGCTAAATAAAAAAATCCTTCACTCTCTTACTCTCCACTCATTTCCTCCACTCCACACTCTTCACTGTCAACATCCTCCACCTCCTCCACACCTCCACCTCCTCCTCCACCTCTCCACCTCCTACTCCACCTCCTTCATCCTCCACACCTCCGCTCAGCCACCCAGGAAAAACTGTTGTTCTCGTAAACTCCTCTAAAAGATAACGTGAGGATTTTACCTCGCAGAAGAATGAAACAAGTTGTGTAATTGAATTTAGCGAGAGAAGTGGTGTGGGAGAAATCTGCCAGCCCTGCCTTCCTCTCTAACACACTCACTAGGTGCAACGCATTCACACTCACTAGATGTAACACACTCATTAAGTGTAATACACTAAGTGTAACACTTAAAATTTTTAAGAAAGGAGACAGACACGAAGCATTAAACTACAGACCAGTGTCACTGACATGCAAACTATGCAAAGTCATGGAAAGTGGTGGAGTGCCTAGAAAGGAATGAGCACGAGAACCAGCATGGTTTCAGGGAAGGGAAATCCTGTGTCACAAACTTACTGGAGTTTTACGACAAGGCTACAGAAGTAAGACAAGAGAGAGAGGGGCAGGTAGAATTCATTTTCTTAGATTGCAAAATGGTTTACAGTACAGTTCCACACAAGAGAATAGTGCAAGAGCTAAGTTATCAGGGAGGAATAACAGGAAAAACACAGCAGTAGATCAGAGTATACCTGGCAGGAAGGCAGCAACGAGTCATGGTACGTAACGAGGTGTCAGAGTGGGAGCCTGTGACGAGTGGAGTTCCACAGGGGTCAGTCCTAGGACCGGTGCTGTTTCTGGTATATGTGAATGATATGACGGAAGAGATAGACTCAGACGTGAAGCTAGTGAGAATTCAGTCGGATGAGAATCAGACAAGACTACAAAGGAATCTGGACAGGCTGCAAGCCAGCAACTGGCTGCTGAAGTTTAACCCCACCAAGTGCAAATCATGAAGATTGGAAAATTGCAAAGTAGACCGCAGACAGAATACAGGCTAGGGGGCCAAAGACTACAAATCTCTCTCAGTAGATCTACGGTATCTTGGGGTGAGTATAATACTGAGCATATCTCCTGTGGCGCACATCAAATAACTGCTGCAGCATCTGGGCACCTGGCAAACCTAAGAATAGTGTTCCGAAACCTCTGTAAGGAATTGTTCAGGATTCTCTACACTGTGTACGTCAGGCCCATATTAGACTATGCAGCACCAGTTTGGAACCCACACTTGGTCAAGCACGTCAAGAAATTAGAGAACGTGCAAAGGTTTGCAACAAGACTAGTCCCGGAGCTAAAAGGCATGTTCTACGAGAAGAGGTTAACTGAAATCGACTTGACAACATTGGAGGACAGGAGGGATAAAGAAGACATGATAACGATATATAAAATACTGAGAGGAATTGACAAAATGGATAGCGATAGGATGTTTCAGAGATAGGACACAGTAACAAAGGGTCACAATTGGAAGTTGAAGACACAGATGAGTCACAGGGATGTTAGGAAGTATTTATTCAGTCATAGAGTTGTCAGGAAGTTTAATAGTCTGGAGAACGATGTAGTGGAGGCAGGATCCATACATACCTTTAAGAAGAGGTTTGATAAAGCTCAGGTAGCAGGGAGAGAGTGAACCTAGTAGCGACCAGTGAAGAGGCGGGGCCAGGAGCTGTGAATCGACCCTTTCAACCACAATTAGGTGAACTAGGTGAGTACTCACTAGGTATAACACACTATGTGTAACGGGCTGTGTGGCACACTAGATGTAATAGATTCGTGCTGAGTAATAACAATATTGGCTAAGAATCTCTTGTCTTGAATATTCTAGTTATCCATTTTTTCTTACAGTTGCATTAATAATGATGCGAACCTTTCATGTGAGTGACCCTGTCACTCTCACAGTGAACTTCCATTCTGGTCAATGGTCTGAGCTGATCTGGTACTCCGTTTCAGTCTTTAAATCCTCAATTTTTACCCTTTAACGTAGTAAATGAAATTTATCTTCGTTGAAAATCATATTATTGTCAGTGGCCCACTGCAAGAATTGGCTGGTATCAGCGTCTCCCTGTGTCTTCTATGGTCGCCACTCCCATACAGATTCTAGTATCATGACTCACGAAATCGTAATGACACGACTGCAAACAAACCACGGAACTTGTAGGGTTTAAAGCCATAGCGAGCGAATCATAAAACGCACAGGCCAGTTTTAGGATTCACCCGCCAAGGGTTCAAACCCCACCCGTTCCTTGGCTTGAATTTTTTCGATTATAGTATCGTCTGCAAAGAATGATACGTTGCAATGAGCTACGTCCCTGTCTGTGTCTGATATGACAGGGAGAGAGAGAAGTGGGGCGAGTACCGTGCCTTAAGAAACTGAACTTGATTCAGGAAATCGTAATAACACGACTACGAACAAACCACGGACCGGGTAGGTTCGAACACAACTCTTTTTGTTACGGTTCCAGATTTTCCTCTGTTTACTATTACTCTTTGGGTTCCATTTTTTTAGGAAGATGAATATCTCTGTGTCCACTTTCCCAGTTATTCATTTTGCACGTATTTTGTGAACTACTACAACATAGTCGCTATTTATTACATCTGTATTTTGCTTTGTGGAGGTGTAGAAGGGAAGAGGGATGATGAGTAGTGATGGTGATAGTGTTGATGGTTTTAGGTGATCGTGATGGTGGTTATAGTGGTGATAGTGATAATTGTGGTGATAATGGTGATGGTGGTGATGGTGTTAATGGTGATGGTGTTAATGTTGATGGTGAAAATAGTGGTCGTGGTGGTTATAGTGGCGATAGTGATGATTGTGATGATGGTAGTGACGGTGCTAATGGTGGTAATGGTATATAAGGGGAGAAGGACAAGAGGGGAGGAGGTACAAGATTATGGTAGTGAAGCCGATAGTGAATGGTGTTGGGACGGTGCTGGAAAAGTACTATGGTTGGTACTGGATAGTGGAGCTGGAAGAGAACTGTTGTGGGTACTGGATGGTGGTGCTGGAAGAGTAGTGTGGTGGGCACTGGATGGTAGAGCTGAATGAGTACTGTGGTGGGTACTGGATAGTGGTGCTGGAAGAGTACCGTGGTGGGTACTGGATGGTGGTGTTGGAAGTATACTGTGGTGGGTACTGGATGGTGGTGTTGGAAGAGTACTGTGGTGGGTACTGGATGATGGTGCTAAAAGAGTACTGTGGTGGGAATTGGATGGTGGAGCTGGAAGAGTACTGTGGTGGGTACTGGATGGTGGTGCTGGAAAAGTACTGTGGTGGGTACTAGATGGTGGTGCTGGAATAGTAATGTAGTGGGTACTGGATGGTGCTAGAGCAGTACTGTGGCGGGTACTGGACGGTGGTGCTGGAACAGTAATGTGGTAGATACTGGATGGTGATGCTGGAACTGTACTGGGATGGGTACTGGATGGTGGTGCTGGTACAATACTAGCGTGGGTACTGGATAGTGGTGCTGGAACAGTAATGGGGCGGGTACTAGATGGTGGTGCTTGAACAGTACTGGGGCGTATATAGATGGTGGTGCTGGAACAGTACTGAGGCGGGTACTAGATGGTGTTGCTGGAACAGTGCTGGGGCGGGTACTGGATTGTGGTTCCGTAACAGTACTGGGGCAGATACTAGATGGGGTGCTGGAACAGTACTGGGGCGAGTAATGGATGGTGATTCCGTAATGGTACTGGGGCGGGTACTAGATGGAGTTGCTGGATTAATACCGTGGCGGATACAGGATGGTGGTGCTAGAACTGTACTGGGGCGAGTACTGCATGGTGGTACTGGAAGAGTACTGGGACAGGTACTAGATATTGGTGCTGGGACAGTACTGGGGTGGGTGCTAGATGGTGGTGCTGGAACAGTACTAGGCTGGGTACTGGATAGGGGTGCAAAAACAGTACTGGGGTTGGTACTGGATGAGGGTGCTGGAACCGTACTTTGACGGGTGCTGGAACAGTACCGAGACAGGTGCTGGAACATTGCTGTGGTGGGTGCTGGATGGTGGTGCTGGAACTACTGGGGTTGGTACTGGACAATGGTACTGGAACAATAATGTGGAGAGTACTGCATGGTAGTGCTGGGACAGTTTTGGGGCGGGTGCTGGATGGTGGTGTTGGAACAGTACTGGACTGGGTACTGGATGGTGGAGCTAGAACAATACTGGGGTGGGTACTGGATTATGGTGCTGGAACAGTACTGGGATGGGTATTGGATGGTGGTGTTGGAAAAGAACTGGGTGGGTGCTGGATGATAGTGCTGCAACAGAATTGGGGTGGGTGCTGGATGGTGGTGCTGGGACAGTACTGGGGCGGATGCTGGATGGTGGTGCTGGAACAGTACTGGATGATGGTGCTAGAACAGTACTGGAGTGGGTACTGGATTGTGGTGCTGGGATGGGTATTGGATGGTGGTGCTGGAAAAGTATTGTGGTGGGTACTGGATGAGGGTGCTGGAAAAGTATTAGGGTGGGTACTGGATGGGAGAGCTAGAAAATTACTGTGGGTATTTACTGGATGGTGGTGCTGGAACAGTACAAGGATGTTGATTTCTGGAACAGTACTGGAGTGGATGCTGGGCGTTAGTGCTGGAATAGTACTGGGGCAGGTACTTAATGGTGGTGCTCCAACAGTACTGGGGTGGTACTGGATTGTGGTGCTGGGATGGGTATTAGATGGTGGTGCTGGAAAAGTACTGGGGTGCGTACTGGAATGGGGTGCTGGAAAAGTACTGGGGTGGGTACTGGATGGTGGTGCTGGAACAGTACTGTGGTAAGTGCTGGAACACTAATGTGGCAGGTGCTGCAATAGTACTGGAGCAGGTACTAGATGGTAGTGCTGGTACAGTACTGGGGCGGGTGGGCGTGAGTTGGGAGAAAGAAAAATATAAATTGGTCAGCTCTGGGGCAGGTATCCTGGCGGCGGGTACACCTGAGGGCAGACGGGTGTCAGGTATCGTCAGAACGCTGAAAGGCTCTCGACTCATGTGTTTTGCCATAGGACGTGTGTGTGCCTGTGTGTGCGTGTGTGTACTCACCTAGTTGTGGTTGCGGGGGTCGAGTCACAGCTCCTGGCCCCACCTCTTCACTGGCCGCTACTTGCTCACTCTTCCCGCTCCATGAGCTCTATCATTCCTCTTCTTAAAGCTATGTATGGATCCTGCCTCCACTACATCACTTCACAGACTATTCCACTTCCTAACAACTCTGTGACTGAAGAAATACTTCCTAACATCCCCGTGATTCATCTTCAACTTCCATCTGTGGCCACTTGTTGCTGTGTCCCATCTCTGGAACATCCTGTCTCTGTCCACCTTGCCGATTCCTCTCAGTATTTTATATATCGTAATCATATCACCCGTATCTCTCCTGTCTTCCATTGTCGTCAGGACGATTTCCTTTAACCTCTCCTCGTAGGACACACTCCTTAGCTCCGGGAATAATTTTGTTGCAAACCTTTGCACTTTCTTTACCTTCCCTACATGCTTGGCCAGGTGTGGGTTCTAAACAGGTGCTGCATACTCCAATATGGGCCTAACGTACACAGTGTACAGAGCCCTGAATGATTCATTATTAAGATGTCGGAATGCTATTCTTAGGTTTGCTAGGCGCCCGTTTGCTGCAGCAGTTATTACAATCACTGTGAAATTCCAAGCGCATTCTTCATTTATCACATTTTCAAGGATCTGTAAAAATAATAGCCCCTGAGAAGGTTATATAAGGCTGAGATATCACTTCACTGTCACGTCCGACATTGCAACACCCGTCCCACCGTGGGATGATCAAGGACTTGTCAAATATTGCTTAAATTCTTCCCAGATTTTACTGATTATAAATGAAATAGGTGTCGTATGTTATATCAAACTTTTTCACCATTATTACACCACCACCACATCCATCACTACCAGCCTACAACCACCACATCCACCACTACCACCCTACAACCACCACATCCACCACTACCACCCTACAACCACCACATCCACCACTACCACATCACCACCACATTCATCACTACCACCCTACAACCACCACATCCAACACTACCACCCTACAACCACCACATTCATCACTACCACCTCACTACCACATCCATCACTATCAACCTATAACCACCACATCCATCACTACCACCACATCCATCACTACCACTCTACAACCGGAACATCCATCACTACCACCCTACAACCACCACATCCATCACTACCACTCTACAACCACCACATCCATCACTACCACCACAAAGCCACCACATCCATCACTACCACCCCACCACCACATCCATCACTACCACCCTACAACCACCACATCCATCACTACCACTCTACAACCACCACATCCGTCACTACCACCACACAACCACCACATCCATCACTACCACCCCACCACCACATCCATCACTACCACCCTAAAACCACCGCATCCATCACTACCACCCTACAACCACCACATCCATCACTACCACCTCACCACCACATCCATCACTACCGCTCTACAACCACCACATCCATCACTACCACCACACAACCACCACATCCATCACTACCACCACACAACCTCCACATCCATCACTACCACCACACAACCTCCACATCCATCACTACCACCACACAACCTCCACATCCATCACTACCACCACACAACCTCCACATCCATCACTACCATCACACAACCTCCACATCCATCACTACTACCACACAACCTCCACATCCATCACTACCACCACACAACCACCACATCTATCACTACCACCACAAAACCGCCACATCCATCACTACCACCACACAACCTCCACATCCATCACTACCACCACACAACCACCACTACCACCACACAACCACCACATCCATCACTACCACCACACAACCACCACACAACCTCCACATCCATCAATATCACCACACAACCACCACATTCATCACTACCACCACATCCATCTCTACCACCACACAACCACCACATCCATCACTACCACCACACAGCTCCACATCCATCACTACCACCACACAACCACCACATCCATCACTACCACCACACAACCACCACATCCATCTCTACCACCACACAACCGCCACATCCATCGCTACCACCACACAACCTCCACGTCCATCACTACCACCACACAACCACCAAATCCATCACTACTACCACATTTATCACTACCACCACATAACCACCACATGTATCACTACCACCACACAACCACCACATCTATCTCTACCACCACACAACCACCACATCCATCACTACCACCACACAACCACCACTCCATCACTACCACCACATCCATCTCTACCACCACAGAACCACCACATGTATCACTACCACCACACGACCACCACATCCATCTCTACCACCACACAACCACCACATCCATCACTACCACCACACAACATCCACATCCATCTCTACCACCGCATCCATCACTACCACCACACAACCACCCCGCCACCACCCACCTGCTCCTCATTCCTTCGTATTTCTTCAACCACTCTCACTTCCTCTCTGCCTCCAGCACTTCCTCCCTCACCCCCAACACTCCCTCTCCAACACTCCACCATGATGGCGTCCACACACTGTGGGCAGCCTCCGGCCAATACAACTATGTGTCAGAACGCCCTGGGCCGCAGCCTAGTGCTCCCTCAATTTCCGCACTTCCGCAAAAGGTTCTAGAGGCCAAAATCCTCTGTTCCTGCGCTTCAATATGCAATATTTTCAACTTTATCGAGGCTTCGCACGAAACCTACAAATGCACGATATTTTACCACTTGGGGCTCGACTTGAAGAAAATAATAATAAAAAAAAAACGGATTGAAGCTTCGTCGGTGTTGCCGCTTGAAATTATCAGCAGGTAAGTAAATGCTTCCTGGCTGCCTTAAAAATAAAAATACGAGGCTTCCCGCCGTAAACAAAGGACTCTTCCCGCCAAAAACAGGGACTCTTCCCGCCAAAAG
>NC_091307.1:148894-161394 GCF_038502225.1 Cherax quadricarinatus
TTCACGTCATCTGCAAACAGGGACACCTCAGAGTCTATTCCTTCCGTCATGTCGTTCACAAATACCAGAAACAGCACTGGTCCTAGGACTGACCCCTGTGGGACCCCGCTGGTCACAGGTGCCCACTCTGACACCTCGCCACGTACCATGACTCGCTGCTGTCTTCCTGACAAGAATTCCCTGATCCATTGTAGTGCCTTCCCTGTTATCCCTGCTTGGTCCTCCAGTTTTTGCACCAATCTCTTGTGTGGAACTGTGTCAAACGCCTTCTTGCAGTGTGTGTGTGTGTGTGTGTGTGTGTGTGTGTGTGTGTGTGTGTGTGTGTGTGTGTGTGTGTGTGTGTGTGTGTGTGTGTGTACTCACCTAGTTGTACTCACCTAGTTGAGGTTGCGGGGGTCGAGTCCGAGCTCCTGGCCCCGCCTCTTCACTGATCGCTACTAGGTCACTCTCCCTGAGCCGTGAGCTTTATCATACCTCTGCTTAAAGCTATGTATGGATCCTGCCTCCACTACATCGCTTCCCAAACTATTCCACTTACTGACTACTCTGTGGCTGAAGAAATACTTCCTAACATCCCTGTGATTCATCTGTGCCTTCAGCTTCCAACTGTGTCCCCTTGTTACTGTGTCCAATCTCTGGAACATCCTGTCTTTGTCCACCTTGTCAATTCCTCTCAGTATGTATTCCTCTCAGTATGTGTGTGTGTGTGTGTGTGTGTGTGTGTGTGTGTGTGTGTGTGTGTGTGTGTGTGTGTGTGTGTGTGTGTGTGTGTGCGTGTGTGTGTGTGTGTTACGTTGCTACGGGAATAAAAATAAACTAATGAGCTCCACTTAATTTGTTTAATTAACACGCTACAAAAAAATCAAGTTGGCCGTCAGTATTAATGCATTAACATAAATTAGGTGGCATAAGTTCGTCAAGTTACTTAACCTACTTATATAATTGCCAGAAGCATATAATGTTAGGTAAGAGTTGTTGCAGGTAACTGCCTGGAGGGCGTGTTGACTATACTGGCTGCGAGGAGCAAGGTGTGACACTACCTGATTTGGTTCCTAAGTCACTTGAAGTTGAGTTACAGCTCCTCCATCTCTTGACTGATCTGAGTTACATCTACTAAGCCTCTTGTTTGCATGAAGTCGATGTAGGGAATACCTCTCATGGAACGCAAACAACCAGCCTGCACAGCAGTGCCACGTACATGTAATTAATATATTACAAACGTACTTACATCCACCATATGTAGAAGCACTATACTTATTGTAATTCAACGTGTATAGTTTATTTAAGTGACTTCTTCGGATAAGTTTATTTTAACTAAGCATCATAGATACCACAGTATTTGTTGACACATGAGTCTTCGCTTTCTGTCTTTGTGATAATTAATAATATTATACATAAATGAAAACGACCGTATGAACATCCTAGCTTGTCTCCTCATAAATTATAGTATATTGGCACGCATCACACTTGTGTAGTACATGGTGTGGAGGTTGTGTAGTGCATGGTGTGGAGGCTGTGTAGTACATGGTGTGGAGGCTGTGTAGTGCATGGTGTGGAGGCTGTGTAGTGCATGGTGTGGAGGCTGTGTAGTACATGGTGTGGAGGCTGTGTAGTGCATGGTGTGGAGGTTGTGCAGTACATGGTGTGGAGGTTGTTTAGTGCATGGTGTGGAGGCTGTGTAGTACATGGTGTGGAGGCTGTGTAGTACATGGTGTGGAGGCTGTGTAGTTATACTGGGGTGTCTGGTGGAGGTTGACACCATCTTGTAGAAATTGTAGCCGTTACTGATGATGTGTGGAAGGGGGGTCACAGGTGTTGGTGACAACCCAATGGCTAGTTCATCACAGAGTCTATAGCACTGAATAGTCAGTCCAGATGACAGGAAAGCAGGCTCTTTACCACTACAAAGATGAGGGATTGTTGTCTGCTGTCGCTGTTAGTTGGCAGGTGACCCGATCTGTCATTCCAAGAGTTGTGCTGGGAGCTGTGAGTCGACTGATTACTGTTTGGCCGGAGCCCCACACGTCACCTTTCGGGGTGGGGAGAAATGGGGGGGATAGCGAGAGCTAGACTTACCCTACCTTAACAAGCAGCCGGCAATCAAACTACCATTACCATATACTCACTCGCTACTCCTATCTGTGGAACTTTTCCTTCACACTCCCCCATACCAAGACTTATAGTCAATGAGTATAAGAAGAATAGGCGAGGAAAAAGCTCTAAAATGTGGAAGTCGCGTAAGGCAACAAATCATCTACTGACTGTCACGACTTAACCAGTCAGAGAAATAATTGGATGAACCATTGATATACACAATATGAAACTTAAAAGCTTGGAGAGTCAATGTCCACCTCAAGAGGCAACTTTTGGTTCCCTTAAAAGTTTCTAGGTATATCAAAGGTTTGTGGTCCGTCTCTAAAATGAATTCTTTTCCCAGTAAATGAAATTTAAGCTTGGAGATACCCCACACAAGGGCCAAACATTCTTTTTCTATGGTGGAGTATCTCTTTTCTGCAGGAAGGAGTTTCCAGTTTAGGAAGCATACAGGGAAGGGAGTACCATCATGGTATTGTAGTAACACCGCACCTAAGCCAGTATTGGAGGCATCAGTTCTTAAACAAAATGTTTTATTAACATTTGGAATCTTAAGTAGAGGGTCTTTCGAGAAGATATTTTTAATCTCATTAAACTTTTCTCGAGCTACATCGGAAAGTTCAAGAGGCTCCTTCACAGACTTTTTAAGGAAATCGGATAAGATGCCTGTAAGATCAGTAAGGTTTGGGGTAAACTGTGCATAAAAATTTACAGAACCAAGAAAGCTACGAATGAGCTTCTTGGTTTTGGGGAATTTAAATTCTAATAAAGCTTTGATCTTACTGGGGAGAGGCTGCAAAGAGTTATTAGAAAAGATCAGTCCGAGATATCTAATCTTGTTATACCCAAGGAAGCATTTCTTCGGCTTGGCAGTGAGGCCATGTGAGCGTAACCTACGTAAAACTGATGTTAATGTTTGGATATGCTTGCCCCACGTGGATGTTATCAAAATAAACTGAAACATTTGGCATATTACCAAAGACCTTTCTCATCAGTCTCACATAGGTAGCACAGGCAGTTACCAAACCGAAGGGCATAATTCTATACTGCATCAGTCCTTGGTGGGTAGGAAAAGCGGTGTCCTGCTTAGAAGAAGGATCTAACATTACTTGATGATATGCCTGCCTGAAAAGAAGGAAGAGTTATAAAATTTGTGTAGATCGCTATCTATTAAGGGCATAGGCTCAGCATCCCACCGAGTTATAGCATTAAGGCCTCTGAAGTCAATAGCAAGTCTATAAGAATTATCCTCCTTCTTAACCATGACTACTGGTGAGCAATATGCAGATACTGAAGGTTCAATGATCTTTAGTTTTAATAATTTGTCTACCTCTCGGTCAAATGCATCCCTAAGGTGAACTGGAACTGGGTATAATTTCCGTTTGATAGGATTGTCCGTGACTAAGTCAATCTTATGGACTACCGTGGAGGTGACACCTGGAATATCAGTAAAAACGTCTGAAAAGTTACTCACACATTGAAGTAGTTCATGTTTCTTATGGTCATCCAAAGACTCATTAATATTAATGTTTGTTGCACCCGAGTGGTCAAGAGTCATCAAGTCATGTAGTTCTCTGTCATAGTCTACGTTAGAGGTGTCAATTACGCACACCTTACACTCCTCAGTTGTCTTATCAAGTTTGTGTGGAAAAACTAAATCAAAGTTATTCAGGCAGTTAACCGAATTTCTTCGGTAATATTTCTTAAGGATGTTGATATGATAAAGCTTAGGTTTCCCCTTGACTTCTATGAGGTAATCAACCTTCCCACAAATTTTTAACACCTTATATGGACCTTTCCATGCTACTAATAATTTATTTGACTTGATAGGTAAAAGTACCAGAACTTCATCCCCTACTTTAAAACTTCTCCTCCGACTTTTGGAATCAAAATAGGTTTTGTACTGGTCCATTGACAAGCTTAAGTTTTTCGAAACTATGTCAGAGGTCTCCTCAAGTTTGGATCTAAGGTCAAGGAGAAACTGATAAGAAGACTGAACCTCAGCATTTACGTCCTCATTAGTCCATAAGTCATGAAGGATGGACAATGGACCTCTGGCCTGTCTATCATAGAGAAGTTCAAAAGGTGAAAACCCCAACGAGTCACTGGGAACTTCCCTCATGGCAAACAAAGCACAGGGTAGGTAACGATGCCACTCCTTAGGTTTAAGGGAGCAAAGTTTCCTTAAAATGGACTAGACAACCGAATGCTGACGCTCAATCCTCCCATTACAGCTGGGATGATATGGTGTTGTGAAGAGAGGCTTCACTCCCAGAAGTTGGTAGAGATGTTGCATTAAGTCAGATGTGAATTGTGTCCCACGGTCAGACAAAATCTCTCTAGGGATGCCAACTCTGAAGAAGATGGACAAAAGGGCTTCAGCCACCTCTGTAGTGGTTATGGACTTTAAGGGTACAGCTTCAGGGAAACTCGAAGCATAATCAACTAATGTTAATATATATCTATGTCCCCCAGATGAAAGTGGTGATAAAGGACCAACGATGTCAATAGCTACTCTTTCAAACGGTACGGTAAAGATTGGCATTTTTACCATAGGTACTCGCCTGGTATTTCGGGAAGATGACAGTTGGCAAACTTTACACGATCTACAATAGGTAGTGATATCTGAGGACATTTTGGGCCAAAATTAGGTTTCCCTAATTTTATTTAAGGTTTTACGATGCGAGAAATGTCCGGCCAATGGTAGGTCATGAGCCATTTTAAGAACAGTCTCTCTGCATTGACTTGGAACAACTAAGATGGAATAGCCTATCTCATCTGAATTTAATTTGAATACTGATTTATACAAGATACCTTTTATATATTCAAATTTATATGAAAAGTTTTTCCTTTGGATAACTTGATTTTGTCTAGCTGCACTATGGCAATTCTGAAGAGAAGGGCAATTACGTTGTAAATTGACAAAGGAGTCCTTCGATATATCTAAAGGCTTAAAGTCAGGGAAAATCAAAGGATGGACAGTAGGAGAAGCCTGGGCTTTGGTCTGAGCCCTAGTCAAGACATTTATAGTCTCGGAGGTGATATCCTCACTTTCATCTAACAAGTGAACCGGTGATTCTACTATCTCGCTTTCGAGAGTAGTATCACTGGTTTCTAACCCCACATGAATATTCCGAGACATTGCCTCATCTGAACTTTCGAGGGGCTTCTCTGACTCTACAGGAAGAGGATCTGAAAAGCTTATGTCCATCTTTGGTGATGAAAGGTCAACCTCAGAAGGAAGAATGGCACCTTTTACATTACCTATTAGTATGGAGCAAGAAGTGATGGGAGCTAGTACGGCTTCAGACCAACCTGTGAACCATTTAGACCTAATGTAACAACGGATGGTAGGAAAAGTGTCTGTACGGCCCAAGTAGTCTGAAAGAATAGCAGAGGAATGAGTTTCTTTAAGATTAGGGAACAGCTTATCAGAAATGACTATACATGTGCATCCAGTGTCTCGTAAAATGGTAGATGCATTAAGTCCATTAACTGTTCCTGAACAGAAGGGTGCTTGGTCATTACAGTCTTTAAAACATCTTCCAACTTTTTGCACCTTCTTAGAAGGACAATCGGGACGTTTATGTTCCTTAACACCACATAAATGACAAACAGGAATAAAAGAAGTTTGTTTGTTTTCCACTAGAGGCTTTGATTTCTTAAGATCTGGTGAACCCTTGCCATTAGGGTAACCCAGCGGCTAGTTCATCACAGAGTCTATAACATTGAATAGTCAGTCCAGATGACAGGAAAGCAGGTTCTTTACCACTACAAAGATGAGGGGTTGTTGTCTGCTGTCGCCTACAGTTAATCAGGTAGGTAGATCCAACAAGTCCTTCTCCTTCAACACTTCTCGTTGGTTGGCAGGTGACCCGATCTGTCATTCCAAGAGTTGTGCTGGGAGCTGTGAGTCGAGTGATTACTGTTTGGCCGGAGCCCCACACGTCATCTTTCGGGGTGGGGAGAAATGGGGGGGGGGATAGCGAGAGCTAGACTTACCCTACCTTAACAAGCAGCCGGCAATCAAACTACTGTTACCATATACCCACTCGCTACTCCTATCTGTTGAACTTTTCCCTCACACCCATCTAGTACCCATTCCCTTTTGTCCCAAGAACAGCCTGAATTCTTCATGGAATGTCTAAGGAGACATTCCCTAGAGATTCTGGTTCATGTTGAATTGATATCATCACGTAGTTGCTGCAGATTTTGTAACACCTGTCAGGCTTTGCATTTCTCGCCATGCGGTCATCTGGTGGGCCTAATTCTACTTACAGCTGGGTCCATGAGACCTTAGCGTTCACGCTGACTTCACAGACACAGCAGCGCCAAGACGTTTCTCCCAATGTTCTTGCAAGCCCACGACTTAGCATGGGCTAGTACCAACACACTGCCTATACCATATACCCAATAAACCTAAGGCTCACCTCCGAAGTGTATTATTCCAACAAGGCACTTCATTGAAAGTAAAAGACTGGGCAGGCGATGCAAAATGCCCCCAATAAAAAGTAGGGGCGCCATTGGTACACTAAGAGAAAACACCATAAGTGTCCGGGGCCCAAAACTGTTCAACAGCCTCCCATCAAGCATTAGGGGAATTGCCAATAAACCCCTGGCTGCCTTCAAGAGAGAGCTGGACAGATACCTAAAGTCAGTGCCGGATCAGCCGGGCTGTGGCTCGTACGTTGGACTGCGTGCGGCCAGCAGTAACAGCCTAGTTGATCAGGCCCTGATCCATCGGGAGGCCTGGTCATGGACCGGGCCGCGGGGGCGTTGATCCCCGGAATAACCTCCAGGTAACCTCCAGGTAACCTCCCATCCAAGCACCATGAAGTCGACCCGCCACTAGAACAACCCTCCCGCGACTGCTCTACCACACCGTACAAGTCGTACAAGTCGAGAAAATGCTAAATAGTACCAGTCGAGGAACTGTGTGGCTACACTGCTCAGCTGCAGCGATACCTTACAGTCTGCGGTTTTGGTCCCAGGATGGCGTCTTCCTCCAGCCAGAGTTCCTGCTTGCCGTGATGCCCTGCCATGGCTCACTGCACAGCCTACACCATTTTTAGCAACCCCCCTCCCTCCCTTTTTTTTCTTCTCCCCATGTTTGGAGTTTTTTTTTGTTTATTGTATATATATTGTTTTGCCATTAATGCTTGGCAACTACGCCAGTGCCCTGTTCCTTATGAGAGAGTTTTATCCATCATTTGTCACAGTTGGGACGACCGTGTGTAGTGTTCCCGAGCGATGTAATCACTGCCGGGCATTGTATTTCATGTTATGCCACCCTAGGCATGATGCTGTCACCTGGTGGGCCTCATTTTACTTAGAGCTGGGTCCACGAGATGCTGTTTCGTTCACACTACCTCCACAAACTGAGCAGCACTAAGACGTTTCCCCCAACTCTGTAATAGGCCCATGGCCTGGCGTGGGCTAGCTACCTAACGCTCATCTCCAAATACTATTATTCCACCAAGGCATATGCTAAACCACTTTTATTTTTATAATTTGACTGCAGCACATTCATGCTGTGAATCCCCCGTTCTACCACATCCCAAAAGTTTATGACATATTATGACACTGACGTCTTTTCCAAACATTAACTGTCTGGTTTTGATAACCTATACCCAATTTCCTGTACTTAGTTGATAAGAGTGGAACCCGATATAGTGCATTCAGAGATACTCTTCTGCATACCTTTGTTGTAATCCATAGTTATTTGAGTTAATGTCACCTTGTCAACATGAACCAGTCTGGCCATTCTCCTCTGTCCTCATTATCAACACGTTTTCGACCACAGAACTGCTGCTCACTGGATGTCTCGTGTTTTCACACCGTTCTCTGTAAATTTTTGAGACTGTTGTGAGTGAAAATTTGATATGCTTACTTAAATGCTACATTTGTTTGTGCACCTGACTTCTTTGCATTTATAAAGCTTTCCTTTCAACTAGTTTACTTTTGCCAGAAGAGTGTTTGTCCTTAACCCGAAAATTACATGCTGTTCAATGTAGCTAGCCGAGACTTGATCCTGCATCACCTTGTCCCGCCCCGAGGGAATTGTAGGAGTGATGGTGTAATGGTTAGAGCATCGTGAACGTTATCCTGCTTCCCATGAGGTGGGACAAGGTGACGCAGGATCGAGTCTTGGCCAGCCGTAATTTCGTTAATTATATATATATATATATATATATATATATATATATATATATATATATATATATATATATATATATATATATATATATATATATATATATATTGTGGAAAATTGCATTTAGGTGAATGTATCATTATGACCATAACAGTAAATGAACAGATGATTATTATTTATCAGTTAGACAAGTAGGCCCTGATCCATCGGGAGGCCTGGTCATGGACCGGGCCGCGGGGGCGTTGATCCCCGGAATAACCTCCAGGTAACCTCCAGGTAACCTCCAGGTAACCTCCCATCCAAGCACCATGAAGTCGACCCGCCACTAGAACAACCCTCCCGCGACTGCTCTACCACACCGTACAAGTCGTACAAGTCGAGAAAATGCTAAATAGTACCAGTCGAGGAACTGTGTGGCTACACTGCTCAGCTGCAGCGATACCTTACAGTCTGCGGTTTTGGTCCCAGGATGGCGTCTTCCTCCAGCCAGAGTTCCTGCTTGCCGTGATGCCCTGCCATGGCTCACTGCACAGCCTACACCATTTTTAGCAACCCCCCTCCCTCCCTTTTTTTTCTTCTCCCCATGTTTGGAGTTTTTTTTTGTTTATTGTATATATATTGTTTTGCCATTAATGCTTGGCAACTACGCCAGTGCCCTGTTCCTTATGAGAGAGTTTTATCCATCATTTGTCACAGTTGGGACGACCGTGTGTAGTGTTCCCGAGCGATGTAATCACTGCCGGGCATTGTATTTCATGTTATGCCACCCTAGGCATGATGCTGTCACCTGGTGGGCCTCATTTTACTTAGAGCTGGGTCCACGAGATGCTGTTTCGTTCACACTACCTCCACAAACTGAGCAGCACTAAGACGTTTCCCCCAACTCTGTAATAGGCCCATGGCCTGGCGTGGGCTAGCTACCTAACGCTCATCTCCAAATACTATTATTCCACCAAGGCATATGCTAAACCACTTTTATTTTTATAATTTGACTGCAGCACATTCATGCTGTGAATCCCCCGTTCTACCACATCCCAAAAGTTTATGACATATTATGACACTGACGTCTTTTCCAAACATTAACTGTCTGGTTTTGATAACCTATACCCAATTTCCTGTACTTAGTTGATAAGAGTGGAACCCGATATAGTGCATTCAGAGATACTCTTCTGCATACCTTTGTTGTAATCCATAGTTATTTGAGTTAATGTCACCTTGTCAACATGAACCAGTCTGGCCATTCTCCTCTGTCCTCATTATCAACACGTTTTCGACCACAGAACTGCTGCTCACTGGATGTCTCGTGTTTTCACACCGTTCTCTGTAAATTTTTGAGACTGTTGTGAGTGAAAATTTGATATGCTTACTTAAATGCTACATTTGTTTGTGCACCTGACTTCTTTGCATTTATAAAGCTTTCCTTTCAACTAGTTTACTTTTGCCAGAAGAGTGTTTGTCCTTAACCCGAAAATTACATGCTGTTCAATGTAGCTAGCCGAGACTTGATCCTGCATCACCTTGTCCCGCCCCGAGGGAATTGTAGGAGTGATGGTGTAATGGTTAGAGCATCGTGAACGTTATCCTGCTTCCCATGAGGTGGGACAAGGTGACGCAGGATCGAGTCTTGGCCAGCCGTAATTTCGTTAATTATATATATATATATATATATATATATATATATATATATATATATATATATATATATATATATATATATATATATATATATATATATATATTGTGGAAAATTGCATTTAGGTGAATGTATCATTATGACCATAACAGTAAATGAACAGATGATTATTATTTATCAGTTAGACAAGTAGGCCCTGATCCATCGGGAGGCCTGGTCATGGACCGGGCCGCGGGGGCGTTGATCCCCGGAATAACCTCCAGGTAACCTCCAGGTAACCTCCAGGTAACCTCCCATCCAAGCACCATGAAGTCGACCCGCCACTAGAACAACCCTCCCGCGACTGCTCTACCACACCGTACAAGTCGTACAAGTCGAGAAAATGCTAAATAGTACCAGTCGAGGAACTGTGTGGCTACACTGCTCAGCTGCAGCGATACCTTACAGTCTGCGGTTTTGGTCCCAGGATGGCGTCTTCCTCCAGCCAGAGTTCCTGCTTGCCGTGATGCCCTGCCATGGCTCACTGCACAGCCTACACCATTTTTAGCAACCCCCCTCCCTCCCTTTTTTTTCTTCTCCCCATGTTTGGAGTTTTTTTTTGTTTATTGTATATATATTGTTTTGCCATTAATGCTTGGCAACTACGCCAGTGCCCTGTTCCTTATGAGAGAGTTTTATCCATCATTTGTCACAGTTGGGACGACCGTGTGTAGTGTTCCCGAGCGATGTAATCACTGCCGGGCATTGTATTTCATGTTATGCCACCCTAGGCATGATGCTGTCACCTGGTGGGCCTCATTTTACTTAGAGCTGGGTCCACGAGATGCTGTTTCGTTCACACTACCTCCACAAACTGAGCAGCACTAAGACGTTTCCCCCAACTCTGTAATAGGCCCATGGCCTGGCGTGGGCTAGCTACCTAACGCTCATCTCCAAATACTATTATTCCACCAAGGCATATGCTAAACCACTTTTATTTTTATAATTTGACTGCAGCACATTCATGCTGTGAATCCCCCGTTCTACCACATCCCAAAAGTTTATGACATATTATGACACTGACGTCTTTTCCAAACATTAACTGTCTGGTTTTGATAACCTATACCCAATTTCCTGTACTTAGTTGATAAGAGTGGAACCCGATATAGTGCATTCAGAGATACTCTTCTGCATACCTTTGTTGTAATCCATAGTTATTTGAGTTAATGTCACCTTGTCAACATGAACCAGTCTGGCCATTCTCCTCTGTCCTCATTATCAACACGTTTTCGACCACAGAACTGCTGCTCACTGGATGTCTCGTGTTTTCACACCGTTCTCTGTAAATTTTTGAGACTGTTGTGAGTGAAAATTTGATATGCTTACTTAAATGCTACATTTGTTTGTGCACCTGACTTCTTTGCATTTATAAAGCTTTCCTTTCAACTAGTTTACTTTTGCCAGAAGAGTGTTTGTCCTTAACCCGAAAATTACATGCTGTTCAATGTAGCTAGCCGAGACTTGATCCTGCATCACCTTGTCCCGCCCCGAGGGAATTGTAGGAGTGATGGTGTAATGGTTAGAGCATCGTGAACGTTATCCTGCTTCCCATGAGGTGGGACAAGGTGACGCAGGATCGAGTCTTGGCCAGCCGTAATTTCGTTAATTATATATATATATATATATATATATATATATATATATATATATATATATATATATATATATATATATATATGTGGAAAATTGCATTTAGGTGAATGTATCATTATGACCATAACAGTAAATGAACAGATGATTATTATTTATCAGTTAGACAAGTAGGCCCTGATCCATCGGGAGGCCTGGTCATGGACCGGGCCGCGGGGGCGTTGATCCCCGGAATAACCTCCAGGTAACCTCCAGGTAACCTCCAGGTAACCTCCCATCCAAGCACCATGAAGTCGACCTGCCACTAGAACAACCCTCCCGCGACTGCTCTACCACACCGTACAAGTCGTACAAGTCGAGAAAATGCTAAATAGTACCAGTCGAGGAACTGTGTGGCTACACTGCTCAGCTGCAGCGATACCTTACAGTCTGCGGTTTTGGTCCCAGGATGGCGTCTTCCTCCAGCCAGAGTTCCTGCTTGCCGTGATGCCCTGCCATGGCTCACTGCACAGCCTACACCATTTTTAGCAACCCCCCTCCCTCCCTTTTTTTTCTTCTCCCCATGTTTGGAGTTTTTTTTTGTTTATTGTATATATATTGTTTTGCCATTAATGCTTGGCAACTACGCCAGTGCCCTGTTCCTTATGAGAGAGTTTTATCCATCATTTGTCACAGTTGGGACGACCGTGTGTAGTGTTCCCGAGCGATGTAATCACTGCCGGGCATTGTATTTCATGTTATGCCACCCTAGGCATGATGCTGTCACCTGGTGGGCCTCATTTTACTTAGAGCTGGGTCCACGAGATGCTGTTTCGTTCACACTACCTCCACAAACTGAGCAGCACTAAGACGTTTCCCCCAACTCTGTAATAGGCCCATGGCCTGGCGTGGGCTAGCTACCTAACGCTCATCTCCAAATACTATTATTCCACCAAGGCATATGCTAAACCACTTTTATTTTTATAATTTGACTGCAGCACATTCATGCTG
>NC_091307.1:166394-241394 GCF_038502225.1 Cherax quadricarinatus
GTCCATGTTCGACAGGAATATAATTGAATCTTGTTTCATAAAAAGCAGTTTTGACAATAATATGAATATTTCCTTTGGTTTATATAAATTAGATCCATTTATAATTAATAGAATTTGGGAAGAATTTAATAATACACTGGACAAATAATTTTTAAATTTTCTTGGGTAGAATAGCTTGGGGGTGAGTTGTGCAAAGGACCTATCCAAGTTGGCTCGCCGCGCCTCACGTGTTTAACCGTTGTGGGATCTGATAGTGAGGTGCTGGCCGGACCCCTTATATAGCTTCCTTGGATGCTTCACTTTCATAGTTCCTTGATAATGTGAGTAGTCACGAAAGCGCTTGGAATTTCTCTATTCTTTCAGAGTGGTTGTTTTGCATATTTTGAAATCACCTGTTTACTGTGATCTTATTGCATATATATATATATATATATATATATATTTTTTTATATATATATTTCTATATATATATATATATATATATATTTTTATTTATATATATATATATATATATATATATATATATATATATATATATATATATATATATATATATATGTATATATATATATATATATATATATATATATATATATATATATATATATAATTATATATATATATATATATATATATATATATATATATATATGTATGTTTGTGTGTGTGTGTATATATATCAGAAAATATCTGATGGGGTAGTGTTCGGACGCAGCCGCACGTGTCCGGTGACCACGAGCAATGTGCTCACACACGTCCTCAACCACACACAACTTCCTTTCGTAAAATTTGCAACTTCGTTTGGTTTGCCTCTGTCAGCTTCAACCCCCCCATCCCTCTCCCTGAATTTTTTCTTCGCTGTCCTTACACTTGAAGTGTGCTTAACTAGCTCTCAATATTCAGTTAGGTGAAGCTGACCATTTTACAGCAAGGTGTTTTTTATTTATTTATATACCAGAGACCTAGTTACCAGTGTGTTCTGATAAACGTGAGGTGGAGTTAGTGTTAGGTAGAGGACTGCTCCTTACACCTGAGTCCTGTCTTAAGTGTTACCATCTGTCCATTCTCTGTCTACTCTCTTTCACAATGAAACAAAGAAAAATCTTTATTTTACTAGAGTAAAATATTCAACTGACAGATTAATTGACAGTATTAACCACTATATAGGAAGCTCCTTCTATGTACAACATTTTGGGCAGTCTTAATTTTTTATTAGTTTATAATTACTGAGTGATGAACTGGGACAGAAAAACACTGCTAGCTTATGTTGCCATCGTCACCTCAGGGGAGGTTCTCTGATGCTGGTGAGGAGATACAGAATTGGATCAGTGCTCCAGTTCCCTGAATTGAACCTGAATGCCTCCCATCCCCCCAACATGCGCTGTATAATCCTACGGGTTTAGCGCTCCCCCATGATTATAATAATGTTGCCATTGTGTAACTGTCATAGGTAGCAGCACATTACCGATGTATATAGTTTTGCTAAATAAATAATCTCATTCACTCCTTCCTTCGTTCCGTCGTTTGGTAAGTCTGTGTCTATCATTAAGAATAATATTAGGAGAGAAGTAAATATGAAACTGAATATTATAGGAATGTAGTTAGAAGCCTAAGTAGATCTTTCACTCATTATGATAACATAAACTCCGATAATTATGTTTATGAAGCAACTTGCAATATTAACAAGACGACTGACGTTATGGCAGCCAGGCCCAGGCTTAGGCTTCGCTACAATTACTTTCGGAAGTTAGGCAGACACAGAGATGATGATCAAGCTAAATGCAAAAGTATATGGTCAGCCGTATGATTACTTTCTTGAGCACTATGTGCTTAATTGTCCACTTACTGAGGAATATAGAGATAGTATCATAACTTTTGTGATATGTCAGGGTATCTTATTAATGACAATAAGTTGCCAGTCATAGTAAGCAAATATCCTTTACTTGTTCACAAGTTTAGGTAGATATGAATCCAGATGTACTCCTGTTAACCCTTTTGGAGCCTAGTTCCTAAGCCTTTTGCGTATCTACATGTTCTTGCGCTACTGTCCACAGGATGGTCGTGGGCGCACAATAAACGAACTGCTTCAGCGGCGAAATCTAAATTCTCCCGCCGTATATTTTACTCCTTCCATCCTTCTTCTCACACTCCCCCATTCCCTCTCACTTTCATGCCAGCTCAAACACACCATTCACTTTATACAAATTGTTCCAATCCTACATAATATGCTCTTATCCAGGGGATCACTGGCACAATAGACAGGAATCACGGCAGACTGGAGGGAGTGTTTAGTAGTGTGGAGGTGACCACAAACCTGGCCGCCGCCGTCACCCTCAACTGTCATTGTTTGCTCTCTCATTCACTCTCAACACTTGAAATTCACCGGAATTCCCATTCACTACCAGTCCCTCTTTCCCCTTTTCCTTGAGTCATTTCCTATATTTTTAAATTTTCCAGAAATCTTGTTTATGCCTGGTTAACTGGACTTGAATCTTAGAGACACACGAGGGGTCTTAAAACCCTTTGAAGAGCACATTACCTGTTCGCTACCAGTCAAGAACACTTTCATTTCAAATATGGGAGTACTAAGTTTACAACAAACTCGAGATAAGAGAAAGTAACTATTAAAAATAGTCAACTGTACATATGGTATAGGATTAGAATAGGTACCCATAGTCTGACACGCTACTATAAACAATACGAAAAGATGCACTACGACCTATCACCTGACGTGATAGGTCGTGGTGAGATACTGGCTTTATGTGTTTTAAGCAAGCCGTAGGGTCTGGCGTACCATAAACATGTAGGTGGATTTTTTTTTTTAGGTGGATGATTGTGTTGGTTATGGATACTGTTAGAAAATGTCATGGGTACTGTTGAAAGATGGGCGAGTGTGTCGGTCATGGGTACTGTTGGAAGTAAGAGTGTAACGGTCGCTGACGTTAGAATTAAAAAAAAAAAAAAAAGGTTGTCGAAATTAAGAGCCTCGTCAGGACTATCCTGTGTAAAACAATACAACCCTGGCACTGAGCGAAGACATTGTTAATTTCAGTGTCTAACATTGTTTTCCAGCGGTGCTGTGAGGTTACGTAATAGTGATTAGACTTTTATGACTGGTCAGGCGTCCTGGCAACCAACTTTCACATTGCTGGAGTCTTCCACATCCTCTTTCCACATTCTTTTTACACTGGCATTTGCACTCATTCCTGGCTTCTTCCCTTCCTTCATTTTTGGGTTCCTCCACTCTGCCTTCAACATTTTTCACGGTCCCATATTCATTGCTTAACTTTCCTCCTTCACTCTAGGCACTTTTAGCAACCTCTCCAACTCTTCCATTAAAGGTTTCACTCGAGTTTTTCCCCTCTACTCCATGAATCCTGCATCACACTCATTCTCTTTCCCTGCACTTTTCAGCAGCTTCCTAACTTCCTTCTGCCCTCTTATTCTCATTGCCTGTTCTTCTCTTTCCCTCTTCCCTCAATTTACCTTCAACTATCTCCCCTCACTAGTATTAAGAAACTTCCTCTCTCTTAAAGTGAGTTTAAGCTGGGCCACAACCAATAAGATCACTGCTTACCAGTGACTTTATTCCTCCGTCTTCTGTACAAGACTCACAAAATCGTAATAATATATGACTTTCATTAAATAAAATCTTGAATTAAACAATCAGTCAAATTTATAAATAAATTTACAACTGCCTATCAACTCATTTGGAAAATTCCAGCCGTAGATGATAGTGCTGTAGCTGACTCAGTTAGTTAGGCTGGGTCAATAGATTCAACACGAATTGCAAGCACATCACTGAACGGGTGAGGTTTGAACCCAAGGCAAATCTTGTGCCAGTGCCTTAACCAATAAGTTAGCAAGCTGGCAGAGTGATTAACGCACTGGCCTGTGAGTTTCAGGACTCATTGGCCATGGGTTCGAGTCCCACCCGTTTCGTGATTTCTTGGTAACAGGAAAAAAGTCACGGAAAATAAGCCACAATTTTGATTACGAAAAAAAATCACATTGGGTTAGTTTGTGACTTTTTTCTATGGCTTTTTTCCTCTGACTTTTTTCCTGTGACTTTTTTCCGTGTGATTTTTTCTGTGACTTTTTCCTGTGATTTTTTTCAATGACTTTTTTCCTGTGATTTTTTCTGTGACTTTTTTCTGTGACTTTTTTCCTGTGACTGATTATCTCAAATTCCTCCTGATCGTCATCCATTCTTCTCTGTGTTGGACCGAGGAAGTCATTGGTTGGTGAAACGTTTCCACAATAAAGATTCCCATGTATTCCTCTTCCTGTCGGGTCTCTGGTCTATTTATCTACAATCCACAACAACCACAACCACAATAACAACAACAACAACAACAATAACCATAACAACAATCCACAATAATAGCAATAACAACAACGACAACAAGAACAAACCACAACAATAGCAATCAACAGCAACAATCAACAACAGTAACGACTGACAACAGCCAACAACAATAAACAACAACAACAATAATAACCAACAAGAACTAACAATAGCAGCATCCAACAACAACAAACAATAACGCACAACAACCCACAGCACAGCTGTCAACCCACAACAACCCACAACAACAACCCACAGCAATAACCCACAGCAATAACCCACAACAACAACCCACAACCCACAATAACCCACAACAACAACCCACAACCCACAATAACCCACAACAACCCACAACCCACAATAACCCACAACAACCCACAACGACAACCCACAGCAATAACCCACAGCAATAAGCCACAACGACAACCCACAACCCACAATAACCCACAACAACAACCCACAAAAACCCACAACAACCCACAATCCACAATAGCCCACAACAACAACCCACAACAACAACCCACAGCAATAACCCACAGCAATAACCCACAACAACAACCCACAACAACAACCCACAACCCACAATAACCCACAACGACAACCCACAACCCACAATAACCCACAACAACAACCCACAAAAACCCACAACAACCCACAATCCACAATAGCCCACAACAACAACCCACAACAATAACCCACAGCAATAACCCACAGCAATAACCCACGGCAATAACCCACAACAACAACCCACAACAACAACCCACAACCCACAATAACCCACAACAACCCACAATAACCCACGGCAATAACCCACAACAACAACCCACAACAACAACCCACAACCCACAATAACCCACAACAACCCACAATAACCCACAACAACAACCCACAACAACCGACAGCCCACAACCCACAATAACCTACAACATCCGACAGCCCACAACCCACAACAATAACCCACAACCCACAATAACCCACAACAACCCACAACCCACAATAACCCACACCAACAACCCACAATAACCCACAACAATCGACAGCCTACAACCCACAACAATAACCCACAACAATAACCCACAACAATAACCCACAACAATAACCCACAACAACAATGACCCACAACAAGAACAACAACCCACAACAAGCCTCACCCTATAACCCACAACAACAACCCATAACCCACAACAACCCACATGAACAACCCACAACAACAACCCATAACCCAAAACACTTATAACAACCCACAACAACCCATAACCCACAACAACAGTACACAACAATAACCCACAACACAAAACAACCCACAACACAAAACAACCCACAACAACTCACAATAACCCACAACAGCACCCCACACAACCCACAGCAACAACTCACAACAGCAACATCAACAACAGCATCAACCCACAACAATAACAATAACCCACAACAGCAACAACAACAACACCACCACCAACAACAACTACAGCAACCAGCAACCAACAACAGCCCACAACAACAACAGCAACGAAAAACAACAACATAACAACCCACAACAGCATGAACCCACAACAATAACAATAACCCACAACAGCAGCAACAACAACTAGAGCAACCAGCAACCAACAACAACCCACAACAACAACCCACAACAACAACCCACAACAACAACCCACAACAACAACAACAACAACCAAAAAACAACCAATAACAACCCACAGCATCAACAACCTACAACAACATCAATATCAAAACATTACCAATAACAAAAAAAAACACTATTACCAACACCATCAACACCAGCTCCACCACCAACAACAGCCAACAATAACAAGACAACCACACCAACAGCACCAACATCACGACCAACAACAACAACATTCCTGATGCAATACTACCCCTTTGTCAACTTTTCACTCTCTATCTCATTCCACAGCAGAAATAAAAACTCTTCAGCTATAGTATTGTCACTGGTGCTTCCTTCACCTCACAGTAAATTGAAACACAAGTGTGGCGGATGAGTTTGTGTCTCGGGCAAATACCAGTTTTCTTTTTCGACTGCGCGAGGTCAGATCTCATCTCCCAGAATGTAAATATTTCTATATATTTTTAGAAGAAAATTTTTCCTTTGTATATTTTTGGGATAACTTCGGAATTGAAGAGCTTTTTTACGTTTATTTTTCTAAGAGCTGGACGTGAACCTGAGTTATATATATATATATATATATATATATATATATATATATATATATATATATATATATATATATATATATATATATATATATATATATATATATATATATATATATATATATATATATATATATATATATATATATATATATATATATATATATATATATATATATATATATATATATATATATATATATATATATATATATATATATATATATATATATATATTTCTTTTTTTCTTTTTTAACAAGCCGGCCGTCTCCCACCGAGGCAGGGTGACCCAAAAAAGAAAGAAAATCCCCAAAAAGAAAACACTTTCATCACCACTCAACACCTTCACCACACTCACACACCATCACTGCCTTTGCAGAGGTGCTCAGAATACAACAGTTTAGAAGCATATACGTATAAAGATACACAACATATCCCTCCAAACTGCCAATATCCCAAACCCCTCATTTAAAGTGCAGGCATTGTACTTCCCATTTCCAGGACTCAAGTCCGACTATATGAAAATAACCGGTTTCCCTGAATCCCTTCACTAAATATTTCCCTGCTCACACTCCAACAGATCGTCAGGTCCCAAGTATCATTCGTCTCCATTCACTCCTATCTAACACGCTCATGCACGCTTGCTGGAAGTCCAAGCCCCTCGCCCACAAAACCTCCTTTACATATATATATATAAATAATGTCGTGCCGAATAGGTAAAATTGGTCAATTAGCAAGAACTCATTTAAAATTAAGCCCTTTCAAAAATTTTCTTATGTGTTTAAAGATATATTTTTCCATTAGTGTTAATGTAAAAATTAATAATTTTGTATCAAAACAAAACTTAGAATACTTACCTAACCTTATTATAATAAGCGCAATTTAATTTAGTCTAATCCAACTAAATATATTTTAGATAAGTTCACAATAATTTAATAAAAAACAAACACAATGAAATATATTTTTCTTCGTTAGGGTCAGAATGATTTTTGCGAAATTATTGCACACAAATTTTCGCTTGCCTTATTCGGCAAGATGAGTGTTGCTATTTACGCCAAAAGCCCAAGTTTTACCTATTCGGCACAAAGGCAAGGAGGAAGGAGTATATGGAGAGGAAAAGAGAGGTTAAGAGTGGTGAAGAAATGTAAAAAGAGAGCAAATGAGAGAGTGGGTGAGATGTTATCAAAAATTTTATTGAAAATAAAAAAAAAGTTTTAGTGTGAGATTATAAAGTTGAGGAAGGCGAGGGAAAGAATGAATTTGTTAGTTAAAAATAGAAGAGGAGAGTTATTAAATGAAGAGTTAGAGGTATTGAGAAGATGGAGAGAATATTTTGAGGAACTGGTAAATGTTGATGAAGATAGGGAAGCTGTGATTTCGTGCATAGGACAAGGAGAAATAACATCTTTTAGGAGTGAGGAAGAGCCAGTTGTGAGTGTGGGGGAAGTGCTTGGGGCAGTGAGTAGAATGAGTATATGGAAGAGGGTAAGGTATCTAGGGACTGGCAGAAAGCATGCATAGTTCTTTTGTATAAAGGCAAAGGGAACAAAAAAGAATGCAAAAAAATATAAGGGAATAAGTCTGTTGAGTATACCTGGTAAAGTGTATGGTAGAATTATTATTGAAAAAATTAAGAGTAAGACGTAGAGTAGGATAGATGTACAAGAAGGCTTTAGGAAAGGTAGAGGATGTGTAGACCAAGTGTTTGCAGTGAAACATATAAGTGAACAGTATTTAGATAAGAGTAAAGAGGTTTTTGTGGCATTTATGGATTTGGAAAAGGCGTATGACAGGGTGGATAGGGAGGCAATGTGGCAGATGTTGCAGGTTTATGGTATAGGAGGTAGGTTTTTTTTTATTTTATTTAAAACAACACAATACATTAAATAGATAAAAGAACACAGTATCAGTTCTTACACAAAATTATAAATCTCATTGTCTAAATGCACACAGACGATTAACGTTGTGTCACAACTGTCCCTCATCCCCTATACATTATATCCCATGTAACTATGTTAAGTAAGATTACACAAGATAACATAACAATATTCATCATTATTATTATTATTATAACCAAAGAAGACCCAAACCTACAATCTGCATTATTTTTTCCACTTTGTTATTTATATATTATTAATCCTTCATACAGAATCCTTACAAATGCCATAACTGATTCTGTAACACACTGTTAACTTTATATTTTCATACACTTGTCACGATTACCGTTAATTTTGATGGATCTGATCCTGGCAGAAAAATTTTTACTAATCTTCCCCCTTCACCCCGAAGCAAAAAAACTAATATCACCAACAGATTGGGATATATACAAACTTTTACTAGATTTCATCAAATGTTACATTGCTATTTTGACAATGGAGTGTATCACCACTCCAAAAAGAATGCACATTATTATATTTTCCTAAAAATAACAGAAATTTACTATACATGAGAGTTGTTTAATAACCACTAACTTGTTTATCTGATATATTATGAACTCAGCCATAAAGATAAATTAACCCTAGTCACCAGTTTACTGTACATTGTATCATGTTTTCCTCATAATAACTCCAAACACAGGGAGCTTTCTTATCGTTGAGAAAATTGCATTCATACACCACACACTACATTTACACACATGCACCTCCATACCCAGAGCCATTCACACTTGAACACCCAGGTGTTCTTGTGCCATCCCTGCAGCAACTAAACGTTGAACCATTACACAAAAGTTAAAAAACAAGCTAAGAGAATACATATTTAAATATTATCTATAAAACTGTGTACACAGAAACAACACAGCACTTGTTATTCGTAATTGTTTGTGGCATATATACAAACTTTTACCATCATCCATCAGATGATACATTACTAATTTGACACAGGAGTGTCTCACCACTCCAAAAGTAGTTACATTATTATTTTTCCCTAAAAAAAAAACACACACAAATTAGTGTACATGAAAGTTTAAGAACCACGAAATCGTTCATCTGATATATTATGATCTAAGCCAGAAAGTTAAATTAACCCTGAACACCATTTTACCTGATATATCTTGATTTCCTCATAATAATGCCACACACCTGGAGCTTTCCTATCTTATAGAACATTACTTTTAACACACACACTACATTCACACACATTCACCTCCATACCCAGAGCAATTCACACATGCACACAGTTTTACTTGTTCCATTCCTACGACAGCAACTGGAATCAGACTAGTTACCACCCAACCATAATCGTTACACTGCATACCATCCACCCATGTCATTCGCTAAAACCATTCCCATACACGTCACCACCACTGAAAACCCTTGAAAACCCGACTACCAAAGAAAACCAGTCCCCTACATGGTTATCACTGTACCAATTGCTGGAGACGACTGACTGTAATCTCTCTGTAGTTCTCTGGAAAACAAGCTCCCCACTGACTCCCATAAATAAGTTTGTTCCTACCAGCAGTCCTGTATATACGCGCTGCAATTGCCTTGATTCGAATCCTACCCCCAGCATCTCTCATTCCCCAGGAAATATACAGAAAATTCACTACCACATACATAATCGCCCTTTTTACCTCCGATGATACCCCTTTTACCTCTAATGTTAAAGCTTGCAGGGTCTCTACATTACCCCCACCTAACAGACGTAAAACCCTCGCCAACCACATCCGTACCTCCCTCAATTCTTCACAAAAATAAACCGCATGAAATGCCGTTTCCAGCTCACCACACTGACTGCAGGACGGTTCCCTCACCAAACCCATTAAACTCAAAACTGCTTTTGAAGCTAGGATCCCCATCATGAATCTGTATACCAACTCACGTACCCTAGGCATTAACCTGAGCCTCCTGAAGTCTTCCCATATCGTCCCCCAATCATACAATAGATAGACCGATACGCCCTGCAGATTTCCTTCCTCCCACTCAATGATACCAAACGCCCCACTTTAAGTCGCTCAACATCTTTAACCAATAACAAAACCCTCAGCATATCCTCACATTCAATTAACTCTTTACCTCCCCACCATCTCCGCACATCCCCCATCACCTTTCCCACTCTTACCCCTCTTTCCCCTCCAGCCCTAACGAATGACTGTTTTACATATATTGCTTTCACCCTCGGCCCCAGTGCTAAAAGACCCACTCCCCCTCTGCGCACATTCGACATCACCACTTCCTTGCTCAGCCATGCCCTCCCAAAACCCCAAACATAACGTATAGCTCGTCTCTGTATTTCTTGTACGTCCTGTGTTCTCAAAGGATACACTTCCGCTATACCCCAAACCTTACTGTAAACCAGCGAATTAACTATTACCGCCCTTTGCTGTAATGTGACATCTCCCGCCCGTAAACCCCTTAATCTACTCACTACTTTCTCCACTACCCTCTCTGAATTTACCTGCCTAGCCTCCTGCGCATTCGCCATGTATAAAACTCCACAAATCTTCAAATTATCCACCACTGCCCACCCAAACTCCAACCCCAAGCCCCCCACCCACCCAAGCACCCACCTCCAGTAAACACGATTTCCCCCTATTTACTCTCATGCCCACACCTCCCCAAAAATCCCCAACACCCTCCCCACCATACGCAATCCCTCCACCCCTTCTATTAGGGTAGTGGTATCATCCACATACCCCACAATGCCTGAGCACTCTTCCTTCTCCCCATTTAATGCTCCCACCCCCTCAACGAGCCCATAGAATGGATGTTGCATGCACGCAAACAGAATTTGTGAAAGAGGGCACCCCTGCCGTAATCCCCTCTCCATTTTAACCAGCCTTCCCAATCTGCCATTAACTTGGGCCCGTACCATAGCCGCTGAGTATAGCGTATCAACCCACCTCGCCACTCCCAGTCCAAACCCCAGATGCAACAAACAAGCCCTCAAAAATTTTCTATTCACACAGTCATATGCATTATCCCAATCAATACCCAAAAGTCCTCCCCCCTCGCAACCCTCCAAAAAGTCCCTTATGCGCCCATGCCCAACTCTCATACTTCGTCCCGGTATACCCATCTGACCCCTATGTACAACCCCACCAATTACCTTCTTCATCCTATTACCTAATATCTTTGCAAAAATCTTGTAGTCGGAACACATTAGTGAGATAGCTTTATACACACTTAAAACACTCCCCACTTGCTTTTTACGAACCAACACAATCACTCCACTACTTTGTGTCTGACTTAGCTTGCCCTCCCGTAGCATACAATTCATGGCCTCCACCAGACAAGTCTTAATATGCTCCCAATCAACTCTGTAAAAATCATTTGAAATCCCATCGATGCCCGGTGCTTTTCCAGTACTCATGTTGAACACTGCCTCCTCAACTTCCCCCACACTAATCGCTCCTCCCATCTCCATCCCCTCCACTTCTTTCTGCCCTAACCCACACCCCCCCTCCAACACTTCCTCAAAAGCATCGCCCTCCCCCCCCTTTCTCCATTTCTCTCGAAACCAGAAATCAGTATAATTACTCATGCCTTCTGTAGTAGTAAGCACTTGTCCCTTATGATGTCCACCCATATCCTCGCTCACCTCTAATTTCAAAATAGTTGACTCCTTCTGCCTTACCCTAAAACGTTTTAAAACACTTCCCGAAGGTTTATCCCCCCACAATACAGCCTCCAATCCTGCCCTCACATGCACGGCATCAAATCTGTCATTGTGTATCTCCGCCAGTCTACCTCTAAGTTGCTCCATGGTCCCATACTGCTTCCCCACTTCCTCCTCATAACACTCGTTCAGCTGACATTCCAAATAATTCTGTAACCCTGGCCTCTTCCCGTCCCCTATTTTTAAAGAATCCAGCAATACCTGGCTTAGCTCGCTTCTCTCACCATTCTAAGACACACGACCCCACATCCTTTGATCCCCAAAAAGAGTGCCTCAATCCCCAAAAGCCTCACTCACCCCCTCCCCCTTCACAAGTCTCGCATTTAATTTCCAATAACCAGTGTGTATCCTAACCATACCCTCCCAATCAAGATCCGCAATAACCACCCTGTGGTCCGAAAACCCCACATCGAAGGTCCTATCTCCCAGAACTCGTATTGCCTCCGTAGCATAGAGCCTATCCAGTCGTGCAGCATAACCCCTTCATACAAATGTATACTCAACCCTCCAACCACCCCTCCCCACTACATCTAAAACTCCCACATCCCCCAACACATTTCGTAAAAGCCCCAACACACACCCCTCCCCCCTCGGTTCCACATCGCCCTGTCGTATGACACAGTTCCAATCTCCTCCTATCAGAGTAACTAAAGGCAATCCCCTCAAATAAAAAAGCAAAACATCCCTCAAGAAAGTTACCTTAACTGTTGCATTTCCATCCGCCGGCATGCATACTCCTATAAAACAAACCCTTGTCTCACCCAGCTCTCCCTCTACCCACACCACCCTTCCACCCCCACCCTCCTCCCACCCCAACACACGCAAGGGACTGGTTTCCTTCACAGCCACAGCAACCCCCCTTTTAACCTCACCGATCCACTCACATATAACTTATATCCCTTCAAGTGCAACTCACATCCAAACTTGTAATTATGCTCCTGTATGAAACATATATCCACATCAAATCTCCTTAAAAACCATTCCATCCACACTCACTTAATCTCAGCTCTAAGGCCATTAACATTAATGGTGACCACCTTGAATTATTACAATAAAGGCGGCTTTCCCCGCCGCTTTTGAAGGTTGCTCGAAAGACATGGTTGTTGACTATAGCCACGTTTGTCACTTGGTCTATCCAGACCTCCGATCCCCCCCTTTTCCTTCGACCCTTGCAGCACCACAGAACCGGTGCCACCATTCCCCTGCAGCTCTAGCCCGGTCTTCCAAGGTTTCTTTCCAGATCTCTGCTCTGGTGTTAAGACATCTTCCATATCAGACGTCCCAGCTGCTCGCTTACGTGTGCCACCTCCACACGTTGCCTCAGCATCCATGTCCTCCTGGTGCACCTCAACCACCACCGTGTACTGCTTACTCTCATTGCACAAGGTGTTCTCACACTCCTGTGCAGCTGCTACCCCCTCCAATATCCTCCCGTCCTTCTCCCCTTCCTGACTGTCTTCCACCTCCCCCAAGAAGTTTTTCAAGACCTCGTCCAACAGACCATCCTGTTGTAAGTCACTTCTGTCAACAGTCGCATCCGTAGATGGTCGCTCAGATACAGTTCCCACAGGTAACGTGGCGCACGCTCCCAACTCCGACTCCGCTCTGTCTACTTCTTCACTCCAACTTCCAGACGCCTGTCTTGCAGCTTCACCTGTCCCAGGTGCCAAGGAGAGCAGTTGTCGTTCCACAGTTGTTGGCACCTGTTCCCTCCGTCCCTGCCTTTGATGACATTGGGCCGCCATATGGTCATAAGACCCGCACAGCCTACATGTCCGACTCTGTCCTGCATAATATACATAAACCTGTGTTCTGAACTCTTCCATCAGAACGTACGATGGTATAGGTTGTCTCAATGTCATCTTCAATGTGAAAGATCCCTCTGGCAGCCCCATATAAGGCACATCCTTCCACACTCCCAACTCTGCCGAATGGATCTTGCCATACCTACGGAATGCCTCCACAACATCATATTCCAAGGCCTCAAAGGGGACATTTCTCACCTTTACCCACGTTACATAGCTTGATACGTCATGTAGGCAGACCTCCACTGCAGAATTAACGGTCATCCTCTTTTCTTGAAACGCGTCGACTATGCTGGTGTAAAACCCAGCACTCTTGAACTTGATAAAGATCCTGGACACTCCACTCACTGCTACACCATACAATTCGTCGTTCGGTATGCCGTACACATCGCGGATGATACTTGGCAGAAGCACCTGCATTGTAGAGCTACTCAGGGCACCACGTACCAGCTCCACACAGACAGTATTCACCATGCGTCCATGTCTGTCCGCCATATTGATTGCTCAAAACAGGCAAACTGAGCAGAAAATCAACTGAATCGGGAGCGCCTGCGCAGCAAGTCCACTCGGCCCGGAAGCGAAGAGGACAATGAGGAGGTAGGTTACTGAAAGCAGTGAAGAGTTTTACGAGGATAGTGAGGCTCAGGCTAGGAGAGAGGGAGATTTCCAAGTAAAAGTAGGCCATAGCCAAGGATGTGTGATGTCACCATGGTTGTTCAATATATTTATAGATGAGGTTGTAAGAGATGTGAATGCTCGGGTGTTGGCAAGAGGTTTAGGGTAAAAGATGATGAATCTAACACAAAGTGGGAGTTGTCACAGTTGCTTTTTGCTGATGACACTGAGCTTTTGGGATATTCTGAAGAGAAGTTGCAGAGGTTGGTGGATGAGTTTGGTAGGGTATGTAAAAGATGGAAATGAAAAGTGAATATATGAAAGGGTAAGGTGATGAGGATTACAAAAAAAAAATAAGGTAACGAAAGATTGAATATCAGATTGGAGAGAGAGAGTATAGAAGAGGTGAATGTATTCAGATATCTAGGAGTGGACGTGTCAGCAGATGGGTCTATGAAAGATGATGTGAATCATAAAAATGGCGAGGGTAAAAAGGTGAGTGGTACATTTAGGAGTCTGTGGAGACAAAGAACTTTGTCCATGGAAGCAAAGAGGGGAATATATGAGAGTATAATTGTACCAACTCTCTTGTATGGGTGTGAAGCATTGCTGGAGGCAGTGGAGATATCGTGTCTGAGTGCAATGTATGATGTGAATATAATGCAAAGAATTCGTAGTTTAGAAATTAGAAGGAGGTGAGGAATTACCAAAACTATTATCCAGAGGGCTGAGGAGGGGTTGTTGAGGTGGTTCGGACATGTAGAGAGGCTGAAACAAAATAGAATGACTTAGAGAGTGTATAACTCTGTAGTGGAGGGAAGACGGGATAGAGGTCGGCCTAGAACAGGCTGGAGGGAGGGGGTAAAGGATGTTTCGTGTGCAAGGGGCTTGGACTTTCAGCAGGCATGCATGAGCATGTTAGATAGGAGCGAATGGAGACAAATGGTTTTACAGGACTTGATCGGCTGTTGGAGTGTGAGCAGGGTAATATTTATGAAGGGATTCAGGGAAACCTGCAGTCCCGACTCGAGTCCTGGAGATGAGAAATACAGTGCCTGCACTCTGAAGGAGGGGTGTTCATGTTGCAGTTTTATAATTCTAGTGTATGCACACCTCTGACAAAACAGTGATGGAGTGAATGATAGTGAAAGTGTTTCTTTTTCGGGCCACCATACCTTGATGGGAAACTGTCGATGCGTTAATAAAAAATAATGTACATATATATCAGTAGCATGGAGAACTTATCTAATTCTTCTTCCAGATAACGTAAGATAACAGATCTGTTACCTTATCCGGAAGAAAAATTAGATGAGTTTGCCATGCCATTCGATAAGAACACCTAATGATTATAGTCATATCTGTGATTTTTTAAGGGGTGGACAGGTAAGCCAGAGAAAGTCCTTGGCCAGATGACCAAAAGCTCCAGCTGTGGGTTATCAAATGACTAAGACCCACGTCAGGAAACGCTTGTCCTGTTTCCTGACAAACATTATACCTGATAAGAACATTATAGACTTGATTAAGTTGTGTTGAGATGATTGCAAGTCTGAGTTTAAAGGGAAATATTACGCTCATAGGCAGGGAATCGCTATGGGAAATCCATTGTCTCCCCTATTAAGCAAGCATTCTGTATATGGAGTTTTCAAGGCTAGGCTGTTTAAAGACATGCTGCCCGGCAAAGCTAAATAGTTTGGATATGTGGATGACATCTTGTGTCGTTGGCTAAATGATATGGACCTGGATACATTTTTTAGCGAAACTTAAAGTTCTGCTCCCGATTATTAAATTCGCCGTGGAAAAAGAAGTGGAATCTAAATTTCCATTATTAGATGTGTTGATACGCCAGGTTGATAGAAAGTTCATGTTTACGGTATATAGAAAGGCCACTAATCAGTGCTCATATATCCACTATTATTCCAGCCATGACACAAGAGTTAAAAAGGCGTGTCTTTCTCACTATGTTTCTGAGAGCTTCCCGAGTAAGCAGTCGATTAATGATGATTCAAGGCATTTACGTCTGCGGAAATGAGCTTCTTTGATCACTTGCCGGGCGTCGTTGAATTTCATGAGGTGATTGGCAGAATTCCGTCGTTGTATGAAGGCATTGTTCAGGTTGAAAATTAGGCACATATGCAACATCTTTAATGTAGACGTTTTGCAATCCAGTGGCTTTGTCAATACAAATTCTAGGGCATAATTTGAAGACAGTAGAATTATATGCATATAAAAAAATGAGGTAATCAGCCCCTTAGCCTTTTGTATATAGTCCTACTGTTTTCAAATTATGTCCTAGAATTTGTATTGATAAAGCCACTGGATGGCGACACGTCTACATTAAAGATACACAGACGTTACATATTGTGTCTAATTTTCAACTTGAACAATGCCTGCATGCAAGACCAGAATCCCACCAATCGCCTCAAGAAATTCAGCGACGCCCAACTCGTGATCGAAGAATGTGGCATGCAAAGAGTACGTAACCTTTATTCGGCGCATGTACACACCCTCATTTACAGGCTATCTCCCCCAGCCAGCGAACCAGGTTGCTGAGAGTTGATGATGGGGCCCCGTCGTTCAACTAGTGACCAGGTTCCAGCCAATAAGAAGATGGTTTTGGCAATTGCAGAGGTTATGTGGGTACCACTCTCCTGTCTGCCCTTGTCATTCCCATTCTAGAGCTGGTTGAAGCACGGTCTGCTATCTTGTGGCTTCTATTTCTGCCTTGCTTACCGTGGAGTGCACTATACTTATCATTGTACATAGTGTACATATTGCTGTTCTAAATTGGTGAAGGATAATATAAGTAAACTTTTTCTGCTGTGTTTATTTTGCTACGTTTACACCCAGGATAACAGGCCATTTGGATTCCTGGGTTGTAATAAAGAACCTAATTTCCGCAGTCATAAACGCTGTTTCTAACACTATTAAGCAAAATAACGTCAGCTTCATCATTTATGAAGTACTAGAAAGAATCCTTCTGAAAACAATAAACCTTGTTGTCTTCACACAGTTGCTGCTGCTGATACTACACAGGAACATTACAGCAGAGGAACGCTGAAACAGGTCTTCTCAAAGCCAACCACTAACAGAAATATTTGTCCAAACTATTTTTATGCTACCCAAGCAAAAAGCTTTAATCTTTTTACTTATGCACAAGTCGACTTTTCCAACCACATGTGTTACTACTACTACTACCGCTAGTATTACAATTACTACACCTCACTCTAAGCCTATATATACCCTCAGTGTCCATGTATTGTTTGTAAGGGCTTGATACAGCTCCTGCAGAGTGTTACGTTGCCACAACAAAATGTCATATTAGTTGCACTTGTATCCTTTTACCTAATATATTGTCGGTAATGCTACTAACATTATTACTGTTTCATTCCAGCTGGAGTCTTTCCCATAAACGGATCTTCCTATATTTCTTGCACATTTCTGCAACATTGCAAGCTCCTGATGATGTGTTGATTGCAACATGAAAGCCCTAGAGCTAACATTCAACACACACTCACACACACACACACACACTTATTTATATATATATATATATATATATATATATATATATATATATATATATATATATATATATATATATATATATATATATATAATATACATATATATATATATATATATATATATATATATATATATATATATATATATATATATATATATATATATATATATATATATATACATATATATATATATATATATATATATATATATATATATATATATATATATATATATATATATATATATATATATGTCGTGCCGAATATGTAAAACTGGTCAATTAGCAAGAACTCATTTAAAATTAAGTCCTTTCTGAAATTATCTCTTATACGTTTAAAGATATATTTTTTTCATTAATGTTGATGTAAAAATTTATAATTTTGCATCAAAAGAATCTTAGAAAACTTACCTAACCTTATTATAACAAGAGCAATTTATTTTAGCCTAACCCAACAAATATATTTTAAATTTGTTTACAATAATTTAGTACTAAACAAACGCAGTGAAATATATTTTTTTTCGTTAGGTTCATTATGATTTTGGCGAAATTATTGCATACACAAATTTTCGCTCGTCTTATATGGCAAGATGAGCGTTGCTATTTAAGCCAAGATCGCAAGTTCTGCCTATTCGGCACGACATATATATATATATATATATATATATATATATATATATATATATATATATATGTAGTGTAAAGCACCCTTCTGGCAAGACAGTGATGGAGTGAATGATGGTGAAAGTTTTTCTTTTTCGGGCCACCCTGCCTTGGTGGGAATCGGCCGGTGTGATAAAAAAAAAAAAAAAAAAAAAATATATATATATATATATATATATATATATATATATATATAATCAATAACAACACTGCGCTAGCCAAGGATTCGAACCCATGTTGTACTGGCCTGTCTCATGGTAAGCGAGAACCACATAACGCTTTAAACCACAGGGTTGGGTGGTCCTGTGGTTTAAAGCGTCATGTGGTTCTCGCTTTCCATGAGGCAGGCCAGTACAACATGGGTTCGAATCCTTGGCTAGCGCAGTGTTATTGATCAATACCACTCGTTCGTGGTTACAATCATATATATATATATATATATATATATATATATATATATATATATATATATATATCGTGCCGAATATGTAAAACTGGTCAATTAGCAAGAACTCATTTAAAATTAAGTCCTTTCTGAAATTATCTCTTATACGTTTAAAGATATATTTTTTTCATTAATGTTGATGTAAAAATTTATAATTTTGCATCAAAAGAATCTTAGAAAACTTACCTAACCTTATTATAACAAGAGCAATTTATTTTAGCCTAACCCAACAAATATATTTTAAATTTGTTTACAATAATTTAGTACTAAACAAACGCAGTGAAATATATTTTTTTCGTTAGGTTCATTATGATTTTGGCGAAATTATTGCATACACAAATTTTCTCTTGTCTTATATGGCAAGATGAGCGTTGCTATTTAAGCCAAGATCGCAAGTTCTGCCTATTCGGCACGACATATATATATATATATATATATATATATATATATATATATATATATATATATATATATATATTTATATATATATATATATATATATATATAATCAATAACAACACTGCGCTAGGCAAGGATTCGAACCCATGTTGTACTGGCCTGCCTCATGGAAAGCGAGAACCACATGACGCTTTAAACCACAGGACCACCCAACCCTGTGGTTTAAAGCGTTATGTGGTTCTCGCTTACCATGAGACAGGCCAGTACAACATGGGTTCGAATCCTTGGCTAGCGCAGTGTTATTGATCAATACCACTCGTTCGTGGTTACAATAATATATATACATATATATATATATATATATATATATATATATATATATATATATATATATACATATATATATATATATATATATATATATATATATCTATATATATATGTATATATATATATATATATATATATATATATATATATATATATATATATATATATATATATATATATATATATATATATATATATATATATGCAATAAGATCACAGTGAACAGGTGATTTCAAAATATGCAAAACAACCACTCTAAAAGAATAGAGAAATTTCAAGCGCTTTCATGACTACTCACATTATCAAGGATAATGTGAGTAGTCACGAAAGCGCTTGAAATTTCTCTATTCTTTCAGAGTGGTTGTTTTGCATATATATATATATATATATATATATATATATATATATATATATATATATATATATATATATATATATATATATATATATATATATATATATATATATATATATATATATATACGCAAATAATCGCAGATGGGCGATTTTAACTATGGGGGGAGTAGAATGATAGCTCTAGGCCTTTCGTGTTGCAATCAACACATCATCAGGAGCTTGCAAAATTGCAGAAAAGATGAAAGTTTCCACGCGAATACGTCCCAGAGGACTGCGTTCACTGGAGTGAGCAAGGGAGAGAGGAGAAAGTTCCGGAAGTGCTCACAGGCACAACAGCCAGAAGGATGAATATTTTAGCATTAGAGAAATCCCATAAGCATTGATATTGTAACTAACGTAGCAATAATAATTAATTTAGTCATATTCCGCTAAGACAACAATAACTTTAAATACGTATATAAATATTGTCTGCGACATAGGAGTCAATGGCAATTACATTATACTCTCCACAGGACAACGTGTCCTTTAAATGACGAGAGAAAACCCTAACGTATAGAGGAGAAATTTCTAAAAGCTATGTAAAGGAAACAGGGCTCATTAACATAAACTCGTTTAAAGGGAGGGTAGGCATCTTAAATGAAAAGATGGCCACCGATATTCATACCACATAATTCTGAGGCAAACTCTGGTTCAACCTTCAGAAACTGCAGGAAAAAAGGCCCTAATTCCTCTGTGTGGCACCATATTTAAGACAGTCTGATCAATACGTATAAGAGCCCAATTTTAGACTGTGTACTATTACCTCAGCTAAAAATGCATCTAATTTGAACAACCCATTACTGATATTATATAATGACTGCCTATCATGCTTAATAATTGCCAATTCTACAATATTCCTCTCAAGCCAGGAGGAACAAGGAAAGATGACTCTTGCTTCCAGCCAATTTGCAGGGTTATTGTTAGGTAAGACACATATGCAACAGTTAGGTATCTTTATTTCGAAACGTTTCACCTACACAGTAGGCTTCTTCAGTCGAGTAAAGAAAAGTTGATAGAAGCAGAAGAGACTTGAAGACGATGTTTCAGACTTTGGAACAATGCTATTCTCCAGGCTGAGGGACTGACCACCTCAAAACTTTAAGGGTGATGGACTGATTACATCGTCTTCAAGTCTCTTCTGCTTCTATCAACTTTTCTTTACTCGACTGAAGAAGCCTACTGTGTAGGCGAAATGTTTCGAAATAAAGATACCTAACTGTTGCATATGTGTCTTACCTAACAACCTGTCGGTATTTTATACCATTTTAATGTTCAATCTGTCAGACACTGCAACACAAGGGTATCTTGGTACAGACCTGCAATCAACTTCGACAACCTCTACTAGTGAGAACGGCTGGATTTGAGAGGGACCTGACCTCCCAACATCTGCGTTCTTACTTCTACTAGTGACCTTCGTCTCACCTCCTGGCGCTATATAGAATACTTACCTAACCTTATTATAATAAGCGCAATTTAATTTAGTCTAATCCAACTAAATATATTTTAGATAAGTTCACAATAATTTAATAAAAAACAAACACAATGAAATATATTTTTCTTCGTTAGGGTCAGAATGATTTTTGCGAAATTATTGCACACACAAATTTTCGCTTGCCTTATTCGGCAAGATGAGTGTTGCTATTTACGCCATAAGCCCAAGTTTTACCTATTCGGCACAAAGGCAAGGAGGAAGGAGTATATGGAGAGGAAAAGAGAGGTTAAGAGAGGTGAAGAAATGTAAAAAGAGAGCAAATGAGAGAGTGGGTGAGATGTTTTCAACAAATTTTATTGAAAATAAAAAAAAAGTTTTAGAGTGAGATTATAAAGTTGAGGAAGGCGAGGGAAAGAATGAATTTGTTAGTTAAAAATAGAAGAGGAGAGTTATTAAATGAAGAGTTAGAGGTATTGAGAAGATGGAGAGAATATTTTGAGGAACTGGTAAATGTTGATGAAGATAGGGAAGCTGTGATTTCGTGCATAGGACAAGGAGAAATAACATCTTTTAGGAGTGAGGAAGAGCCAGTTGTGAGTGTGGGGGAAGTGCTTGGGGCAGTGAGTAGAATGAGTATATGGAAGAGGGTAAGGTATCTAGGGACTGGCAGAAAGCATGCATAGTTCTTTTGTATAAAGGCAAAGGGAACAAAAAAGAATGCAAAAAAATATAAGGGAATAAGTCTGTTGAGTATACCTGGTAAAGTGTATGGTAGAATTATTATTGAAAAAATTAAGAGTAAGACGTAGAGTAGGATAGATGTACAAGAAGGCTTTAGGAAAGGTAGAGGATGTGTAGACCAAGTGTTTGCAGTGAAACATATAAGTGAACAGTATTTAGATAAGAGTAAAGAGGTTTTTGTGGCATTTATGGATTTGGAAAAGGCGTATGACAGGGTGGATAGGGAGGCAATGTGGCAGATGTTGCAGGTTTATGGTATAGGAGGTAGGTTTTTTTTATTTTATTTAAAACAACACAATACATTAAATAGATAAAAGAACACAGTATCAGTTCTTACACAAAATTATAAATCTCATTGTCTAAATGCACACAGACGATTAACGTTGTGTCACAACTGTCCCTCATCCCCTATACATTATATCCCATGTAACTATGTTAAGTAAGATTACACAAGATAACATAACAATATTCATCATTATTATTATTATTATAACCAAAGAAGACCCAAACCTACAATCTGCATTATTTTTTCCACTTTGTTATTTATATATTATTAATCCTTCATACAGAATCCTTACAAATGCCATAACTGATTCTGTAACACACTGTTAACTTTATATTTTCATACACTTGTCACGATTACCGTTAATTTTGATGGATCTGATCCTGGCAGAAAAATTTTTACTAATCTTCCCCCTTCACCCCGAAGCAAAAAAACTAATATCACCAACAGATTGGGATATATACAAACTTTTACTAGATTTCATCAAATGTTACATTGCTATTTTGACAATGGAGTGTATCACCACTCCAAAAAGAATGCACATTATTATATTTTCCTAAAAATAACAGAAATTTACTATACATGAGAGTTGTTTAATAACCACTAACTTGTTTATCTGATATATTATGAACTCAGCCATAAAGATAAATTAACCCTAGTCACCAGTTTACTGTACATTGTATCATGTTTTCCTCATAATAACTCCAAACACAGGGAGCTTTCTTATCGTTGAGAAAATTGCATTCATACACCACACACTACATTTACACACATGCACCTCCATACCCAGAGCCATTCACACTTGAACACCCAGGTGTTCTTGTGCCATCCCTGCAGCAACTAAACGTTGAACCATTACACAAAAGTTAAAAAACAAGCTAAGAGAATACATATTTAAATATTATCTATAAAACTGTGTACACAGAAACAACACAGCACTTGTTATTCGTAATTGTTTGTGGCATATATGCAAACTTTTACCATCATCCATCAGATGATACATTACTAATTTGACACAGGAGTGTCTCACCACTCCAAAAGTAGTTACATTATTATTTTTCCCTAAAAAAAAACACACACAAATTAGTGTACATGAAAGTTTAAGAACCACGAAATCGTTCATCTGATATATTATGATCTAAGCCAGAAAGTTAAATTAACCCTGAACACCATTTTACCTGATATATCTTGATTTCCTCATAATAATGCCACACACCTGGAGCTTTCCTATCTTATAGAACATTACTTTTAACACACACACTACATTCACACACATTCACCTCCATACCCAGAGCAATTCACACGTGCACACAGTTTTACTTGTTCCATTCCTACAACAGCAACTGGAATCAGACTAGTTACCACCCAACCATAATCGTTACACTGCATACCATCCACCCATGTCATTCGCTAAAACCATTCCCATACACGTCACCACCACTGAAAACCCTTGAAAACCCGACTACCAAAGAAAACCAGTCCCCTACATGGTTATCACTGTACCAATTGCTGGAGACGACTGACTGTAATCTCTCTGTAGTTCTCTGGAAAACAAGCTCCCCACTGACTCCCATAAATAAGTTTGTTCCTACCAGCAGTCCTGTATATACGCACTGCAATTGCCTTGATTCGAATCCTACCCCCAGCATCTCTCATTCCCCAGGAAATATACAAAAAATTCACTACCACATACATAATCGCCCTTTTTACCTCCGATGATACCCCTTTTACCTCTAATGTTAAAGCTTGCAGGGTCTCTACATTACCCCCACCTAACAGACGTAAAACCCTCGCCAACCACATCCGTACCTCCCTCAATTCTTCACAAAAATAAACCGCATGAAATGCCGTTTCCAGCTCACCACACTGACTGCAGGACGGTTCCCTCACCAAACCCATTAAACTCAAAACTGCTTTTGAAGCTAGGATCCCCATCATGAATCTGTATACCAACTCACGTACCCTAGGCATTAACCTGAGCCTCCTGAAGTCTTCCCATATCGTCCCCCAATCATACAATAGATAGACCGATACGCCTTGCAGATTTCCTTCCTCCCACTCAATGATACCAAACGCCCCACTTTAAGTCGCTCAACATCTTTAACCAATAACAAAACCCTCAGCATATCCTCACATTCAATTAACTCTTTACCTCCCCACCATCTCCGCACATCCCCCATCACCTTTCCCACTCTTACCCCTCTTTCCCCTCCAGCCCTAACGAATGACTGTTTTACATATATTGCTTTCACCCTCGGCCCCAGTGCTAAAAGACCCACTCCCCCTCTGCGCACATTCGACATCACCACTTCCTTGCTCAGCCATGCCCTCCCAAAACCCCAAACATAACGTATAGCTCGTCTCTGTATTTCTTGTACGTCCTGTGTTCTCAAAGGATACACTTCCGCTATACCCCAAACCTTACTGTAAACCAGCGAATTAACTATTACCGCCCTTTGCTGTAATGTGACATCTCCCGCCCGTAAACTCCTTAATCTACTCACTACTTTCTCCACTACCCTCTCTGAATTTACCTGCCTAGCCTCCTGCGCATTCGCCATGTATAAAACTCCACAAATCTTCAAATTATCCACCACTGCCCACCCAAACTCCAACCCCAAGCCCCCCACCCACCCAAGCACCCACCTCCAGTAAACACGATTTCCCCCTATTTACTCTCATGCCCACACCTCCCCAAAAATCCCCAACACCCTCCCCACCATACGCAATCCCTCCACCCCTTCTATTAGGGTAGTGGTATCATCCACATACCCCACAATGCCTGAGCGCTCTTCCTTCTCCCCATTTAATGCTCCCACCCCCTCAACGAGCCCATAGAATGGATGTTGCATGCACGCAAACAGAATTTGTGAAAGAGGGCACCCCTGCCGTAATCCCCTCTCCATTTTAACCAGCCTTCCCAATCTGCCATTAACTTGGGCCCGTACCATAGCCGCTGAGTATAGCGTATCAACCCACCTCGCCACTCCCAGTCCAAACCCCAGACGCAACAAACAAGCCCTCAAAAATTTTCTATTCACACAGTCATATGCATTATCCCAATCAATACCCAAAAGTCCTCCCCCCTCGCAACCCTCCAAAAAGTCCCTTATGCCCCCATGCCCAACTCTCATACTTCGTCCCGGTATACCCATCTGACCCCTATGTACAACCCCACCAATTACCTTCTTCATCCTATTACCTAATATCTTTGCAAAAATCTTGTAGTCGGAACACATTAGTGAGATAGCTTTATACACACTTAAAACACTCCCCACTTGCTTTTTACGAACCAACACAATCACTCCACTACTTTGTGTCTGACTTAGCTTGCCCTCCCGTAGCATACAATTCATGGCCTCCACCAGACAAGTCTTAATATGCTCCCAATCAACTCTGTAAAAATCATTTGAAATCCCATCGATGCCCGGTGCTTTTCCAGTACTCATGTTGAACACTGCCTCCTCAACTTCCCCCACACTAATCGCTCCTCCCATCTCCATCCCCTCCACTTCTTTCTGCCCTAACCCACACCCCCCCTCCAACACTTCCTCAAAAGCATCGCCCTCCCCCCCCTTTCTCCATTTCTCTCGAAACCAGAAATCAGTATAATTACTCATGCCTTCTGTAGTAGTAAGCACTTGTCCCTTATGATATCCACCCATATCCTCGCTCACCTCTAATTTCAAAATAGTTGACTCCTTCTGCCTTACCCTAAAACGTTTTAAAACACTTCCCGAAGGTTTATCCCCCCACAATACAGCCTCCAATCCTGCCCTCACATGCACGGCATCAAATCTGTCATTGTGTATCTCCGCCAGTCTACCTCTAAGTTGCTCCATGGTCCCATACTGCTTCCCCACTTCCTCCTCATAACACTCGTTCAGCTGACATTCCAAATAATTCTGTAACCCTGGCCTCTTCCCGTCCCCTATTTTTAAAGAATCCAGCAATACCTGGCTTAGCTCGCTTCTCTCACCATTCTAAGACACACGACCCCACATCCTTTGATCCCCAAAAAGAGTGCCTCAATCCCCAAAAGCCTCACTCACCCCCTCCCCCTTCACAAGTCTCGCATTTAATTTCCAATAACCAGTGTGTATCCTAACCATACCCTCCCAATCAAGATCCGCAATAACCACCCTGTGGTCCGAAAACCCCACATCGAAGGTCCTATCTCCCAGAACTCGTATTGCCTCCGTAGCATAGAGCCTATCCAGTCGTGCAGCATAACCCCTTCGTACAAATGTATACTCAATCCTCCAACCACCCCTCCCCACTACATCTAAAACTCCCACATCCCCCAACACATTGTGTAAAAACCCCAACACACACCCCGCCCCCCTCGGTTCCACATCGCCCTGTCGTATGACACAATTCCAATCTCCTCCTATCACAGTAACTAAAGGCAATCCCCTCAAATAAAAAAGCAAAACATCCCTCACGAAAGTTACCTTAACTGCTGCATTTCCATCCGCCGGCATGCATACTCCTATAAAACAAACCCTTGTCTCACCCAGCTCTCCCTCTACCCACACCACCCTTCCACCCCCACCCTCCTCCCACCCCAACACACGCAAGGGACTGGTTTCCTTCACAGCCACAGCAACCCCCCTTTTAACCTCACCGATCCACTCACATATAACTTATATCCCTTCAAGTGCAACTCACATCCAAACTTGTAATTATGCTCCTGTATGAAACATATATCCACATCAAATCTCCTTAAAAACCATTCCATCCACACTCACTTAATCTCAGCTCTAAGGCCATTAACATTAATGGTGACCACCTTGAATTATTACAATAAAGGCGGCTTTCCCCGCCGCTTTTGAAGGTTGCTCGAAAGACATGGTTGTTGACTATAGCCACGTTTGTCACTTGGTCTATCCAGACCTCCGATCCCCCCCTTTTCCTTCGACCCTTGCAGCACCACAGAACCGGTGCCACCATTCCCCTGTAGCTCTAGCCCGGTCTTCCAAGGTTTCTTTCCAGATCTCTGCTCTGGTGTTAAGACATCTTCCATATCAGACGTCCCAGCTGCTCGCTTACGTGTGCCACCTCCACACGTTGCCTCAGCATCCATGTCCTCCTGGTGCACCTCAACCACCACCGTGTACTGCTTACTCTCATTGCACAAGGTGTTCTCACACTCCTGTGCAGCTGCTACCCCCTCCAATATCCTCCCGTCCTTCTCCCCTTCCTGACTGTCTTCCACCTCCCCCAAGAAGTTTTTCAAGACCTCGTCCAACAGACCATCCTGTTGTAAGTCACTTCTGTCAACAGTCGCATCCGTAGATGGTCGCTCAGATACAGTTCCCACAGGTAACGTGGCGCACGCTCCCAACTCCGACTCCGCTCTGTCTACTTCTTCACTCCAACTTCCAGACGCCTGTCTTGCAGCTTCACCTGTCCCAGGTGCCAAGGAGAGCAGTTGTCGTTCCACAGTTGTTGGCACCTGTTCCCTCCGTCCCTGCCTTTGATGACATTGGGCCGCCATATGGTCATAAGACCCGCACAGCCTACATGTCCGACTCTGTCCTGCATAATATACATAAACCTGTGTTCTGAACTCTTCCATCAGAACGTACGATGGTATAGGTTGTCTCAATGTCATCTTCAATGTGAAAGATCCCTCTGGCAGCCCCATATAAGGCACATCCTTCCACACTCCCAACTCTGCCGAATGGATCTTGCCATACCTACGGAATGCCTCCACAACATCATATTCCAAGGCCTCAAAGGGGACATTTCTCACCTTTACCCACGTTACATAGCTTGATATGTCATGTAGGCAGACCTCCACTGCAGAATTAACGGTCATCCTCTTTTCTTGAAACGCGTCGACTATGCTGGTGTAAAACCCAGCACTCTTGAACTTGATAAAGATCCTGGACACTCCATTCACTGCTACACCATACAATTCGTCGTTCGGTATGCCGTACACATCGCGGATGATACTTGGCAGAAGCACCTGCATTGTAGAGCTACTCAGGGCACCACGTACCAGCTCCACACAGACAGTATTCACCATGCGTCCATGTCTGTCCGCCATATTGATTGCTCAAAACAGGCAAACTGAGCAGAAAATCAACTGAATCGGGAGCGCCTGCGCAGCAAGTCCACTCGGCCCGGAAGCGAAGAGGACAATGAGGAGGTAGGTTACTGAAAGCAGTGAAGAGTTTTACGAGGATAGTGAGGCTCAGGCTAGGAGAGAGGGAGATTTCCAAGTAAAAGTAGGCCATAGCCAAGGATGTGTGATGTCACCATGGTTGTTCAATATATTTATAGATGAGGTTGTAAGAGATGTGAATGCTCGGGTGTTGGCAAGAGGTTTAGGGTAAAAGATGATGAATCTAACACAAAGTGGGAGTTGTCACAGTTGCTTTTTGCTGATGACACTGAGCTTTTGGGATATTCTGAAGAGAAGTTGCAGAGGTTGGTGGATGAGTTTGGTAGGGTATGTAAAAGATGGAAATGAAAAGTGAATATATGAAAGGGTAAGGTGATGAGGATTACAAAAAAAAAATAAGGTAACAAAAGATTGAATATCAGATTGGAGAGAGAGAGTATAGAAGAGGTGAATGTATTCAGATATCTAGGAGTGGACGTGTCAGCAGATGGGTCTATGAAAGATGATGTGAATCATAAAAATGGCGAGGGTAAAAAGGTGAGTGGTACATTTAGGAGTCTGTGGAGACAAAGAACTTTGTCCATGGAAGCAAAGAGGGGAATATATGAGAGTATAATTGTACCAACTCTCTTGTATGGGTGTGAAGCATTGCTGGAGGCAGTGGAGATATCGTGTCTGAGTGCAATGTATGATGTGAATATAATGCAAAGAATTCGTAGTTTAGAAATTAGAAGGAGGTGAGGAATTACCAAAACTATTATCCAGAGAGCTGAGGAGGGGTTGTTGAGGTGGTTCGGACATGTAGAGAGGCTGAAACAAAATAGAATGACTTAAAGAGTGTATAACTCTGTAGTGGAGGGAAGACGGGATAGAGGTCGGCCTAGAACAGGCTGGAGGGAGGGGGTAAAGGATGTTTCGTGTGCAAGGGGCTTGGACTTTCAGCAGGCATGCATGAGCATGTTAGATAGGAGCGAATGGAGACAAATGGTTTTACAGGACTTGATCGGCTGTTGGAGTGTGAGCAGGGTAATATTTATGAAGGGATTCAGGGAAACCTGCAGTCCCGACTCGAGTCCTGGAGATGAGAAATACAGTGCCTGCACTCTGAAGGAGGGGTGTTCATGTTGCAGTTTTATAATTCTAGTGTATGCACACCTCTGACAAAACAGTGATGGAGTGAATGATAGTGAAAGTGTTTCTTTTTCGGGCCACCATACCTTGATGGGAAACTGTCGATGCGTTAATAAAAAATAATGTACATATATATCAGTAGCATGGAGAACTTATCTAATTCTTCTTCCAGATAACGTAAGATAACAGATCTGTTACCTTATCCGGAAGAAAAATTAGATGAGTTTGCCATGCCATTCGATAAGAACACCTAATGATTATAGTCATATCTGTGATTTTTTAAGGGGTGGACAGGTAAGCCAGAGAAAGTCCTTGGCCAGATGACCAAAAGCTCCAGCTGTGGGTTATCAAATGACTAAGACCCACGTCAGGAAACGCTTGTCCTGTTTCCTGACAAACATTATACCTGATAAGAACATTATAGACTTGATTAAGTTGTGTTGAGATGATTGCAAGTCTGAGTTTAAAGGGAAATATTACGCTCATAGGCAGGGAATCGCTATGGGAAATCCATTGTCTCCCCTATTAAGCAAGCATTCTGTATATGGAGTTTTCAAGGCTAGGCTGTTTAAAGACATGCTGCCCGGCAAAGCTAAATAGTTTGGATATGTGGATGACATCTTGTGTCGTTGGCTAAATGATATGGACCTGGATACATTTTTTAGCGAAACTTAAAGTTCTGCTCCCGATTATTAAATTCGCCGTGGAAAAAGAAGTGGAATCTAAATTTCCATTATTAGATGTGTTGATACGCCAGGTTGATAGAAAGTTCATGTTTACGGTATATAGAAAGGCCACTAATCAGTGCTCATATATCCACTATTATTCCAGCCATGACACAAGAGTTAAAAAGGCGTGTCTTTCTCACTATGTTTCTGAGAGCTTCCCGAGTAAGCAGTCGATTAATGATGATTCAAGGCATTTACGTCTGCGGAAATGAGCTTCTTTGATCACTTGCCGGGCGTCGTTGAATTTCATGAGGTGATTGGCAGAATTCCGTCGTTGTATGAAGGCATTGTTCAGGTTGAAAATTAGGCACATATGCAACATCTTTAATGTAGACGTTTTGCAATCCAGTGGCTTTGTCAATACAAATTCTAGGGCATAATTTGAAGACAGTAGAATTATATGCATATAAAAAAATGAGGTAATCAGCCCCTTAGCCTTTTGTATATAGTCCTACTGTTTTCAAATTATGTCCTAGAATTTGTATTGATAAAGCCACTGGATGGCGACACGTCTACATTAAAGATACACAGACGTTACATATTGTGTCTAATTTTCAACTTGAACAATGCCTGCATGCAAGACCAGAATCCCACCAATCGCCTCAAGAAATTCAGCGACGCCCAACTCGTGATCGAAGAATGTGGCATGCAAAGAGTACGTAACCTTTATTCGGCGCATGTACACACCCTCATTTACAGGCTATCTCCCCCAGCCAGCGAACCAGGTTGCTGAGAGTTGATGATGGGGCCCCGTCGTTCAACTAGTGACCAGGTTCCAGCCAATAAGAAGATGGTTTTGGCAATTGCAGAGGTTATGTGGGTACCACTCTCCTGTCTGCCCTTGTCATTCCCATTCTAGAGCTGGTTGAAGCACGGTCTGCTATCTTGTGGCTTCTATTTCTGCCTTGCTTACCGTGGAGTGCACTATACTTATCATTGTACATAGTGTACATATTGCTGTTCTAAATTGGTGAAGGATAATATAAGTAATCTTTTTCTGCTGTGTTTATTTTGCTACGTTTACACCCAGGATAACAGGCCATTTGGATTCCTGGGTTGTAATAAAGAACCTAATTTCCGCAGTCATAAACGCTGTTTCTAACACTATTAAGCAAAATAACGTCAGCTTCATCATTTATGAAGTACTAGAAAGAATCCTTCTGAAAACAATAAACCTTGTTGTCTTCACACAGTTGCTGCTGCTGATACTACACAGGAACATTACAGCAGAGGAACGCTGAAACAGGTCTTCTCAAAGCCAACCACTAACAGAAATATTTGTCCAAACTATTTTTATGCTACCCAAGCAAAAAGCTTTAATCTTTTTACTTATGCACAAGTCGACTTTTCCAACCACATGTGTTACTACTACTACTACCGCTAGTATTACAATTACTACACCTCACTCTAAGCCTATATATACCCTCAGTGTCCATGTATTGTTTGTAAGGGCTTGATACAGCTCCTGCAGAGTGTTACGTTGCCACAACAAAATGTCATATTAGTTGCACTTGTATCCTTTTACCTAATATATTGTCGGTAATGCTACTAACATTATTACTGTTTCATTCCAGCTGGAGTCTTTCCCATAAATGGATCTTCCTATATTTCTTGCACATTTCTGCAACATTGCAAGCTCCTGATGATGTGTTGATTGCAACATGAAAGCCCTAGAGCTAACATTCAACACACACTCACACACACACACACACACTTATTTATATATATATATATATATATATATATATATATATATATATATATATATATATATATATATATATATATATATATATAAATATACATATATATATATATATATATATATATATATATATATATATATATATATATATATATATATATATATATATATATATATATATATATATATATATATACATATACATATATATATATATATATATATATATATATATATATATATATATATATATATATATATATATATATATATATATATATATATATATATATATATATATATATGTCGTGCCGAATATGTAAAACTGGTCAATTAGCAAGAACTCATTTAAAATTAAGTCCTTTCTGAAATTATCTCTTATACGTTTAAAGATATATTTTTTTCATTAATGTTGATGTAAAAATTTATAATTTTGCATCAAAAGAATCTTAGAAAACTTACCTAACCTTATTATAACAAGAGCAATTTATTTTAGCCTAACCCAACAAATATATTTTAAATTTGTTTACAATAATTTAGTACTAAACAAACGCAGTGAAATATATTTTTTTCGTTAGGTTCATTATGATTTTGGCGAAATTATTGCATACACAAATTTTCGCTTGTCTTATATGGCAAGATGAGCGTTGCTATTTAAGCCAAGATCGCAAGTTCTGCCTATTCGGCACGACATATATATATATATATATATATATATATATATATATATATATATATATATATATATATATATATATATATATATATATATATATATATATATATATATATATATATATTATATCAATAACAACACTGCGCTAGCTAAGGATTCGAACCCATGTTGTACTGGCCTGCCTCATGGAAAGCGAGAACCACATGACGCTTTAAACCACAGGACCACCCAACCCTGTGGTTTAAAGCGTTATGTGGTTCTCGCTTACCATGAGACAGGCCAGTACAACATGGGTTCGAATCCTTGGCTAGCGCAGTGTTATTGATCAATACCACTCGTTCGTGGTTACAATAATATATATACATATATATATATATATATATATATATATATATATATATATATATACATATATATATATATATATATATATATATATATATATATATACATATATATATATATATATCTAGATATATATATATATTTCTATATATATATATATATATATATCTATATATATATGTTTATATTTATATATATATATATATCTATATATATATATATCTTTATATATATATATGTATATATATATATGCAATAAGATCACAGTGAACAGGTGATTTCAAAATATGCAAAACAACCACTCTAAAAGAATAGAGAAATTTCAAGCGCTTTCATGACTACTCACATTATCAAGGATAATGTGAGTAGTCACGAAAGCGCTTGAAATTTCTCTATTCTTTCAGAGTGGTTGTTTTGCATATATATATATATATATATATATATATATATATATATATATATATATATATATATATATATATATATATATATATATATATATATATATATATATATATATATATATATATATATATATATATATATATATATATACGCAAATAATCGCAGATGGGCGATTTTAACTATGGGGGGAGTAGAATGATAGCTCTAGGCCTTTCGTGTTGCAATCAACACATCATCAGGAGCTTGCAAAATTGCAGAAAAGATGAAAGTTTCCACGCGAATACGTCCCAGAGGACTGCGTTCACTGGAGTGAGCAAGGGAGAGAGGAGAAAGTTCCGGAAGTGCTCACAGGCACAACAGCCAGAAGGATGAATATTTTAGCATTAGAGAAATCCCATAAGCATTGATATTGTAACTAACGTAGCAATAATAATTAATTTAGTCATATTCCGCTAAGACAACAATAACTTTAAATACGTATATAAATATTGTCTGCGACATAGGAGTCAATGGCAATTACATTATACTCTCCACAGGACAACGTGTCCTTTAAATGACGAGAGAAAACCCTAACGTATAGAGGAGAAATTTCTAAAAGCTATGTAAAGGAAACAGGGCTCATTAACATAAACTCGTTTAAAGGGAGGGTAGGCATCTTAAATGAAAAGATGGCCACCGATATTCATACCACATAATTCTGAGGCAAACTCTGGTTCAACCTTCAGAAACTGCAGGAAAAAAGGCCCTAATTCCTCTGTGTGGCACCATATTTAAGACAGTCTGATCAATACGTATAAGAGCCCAATTTTAGACTGTGTACTATTACCTCAGCTAAAAATGCATCTAATTTGAACAACCCATTACTGATATTGTATAATGACTGCCTAACATGCTTAATAATTGCCAATTCTACAATATTCCTCTCAAGCCAGGAGGAACAAGGAAAGATGACTCTTGCTTCCAGCCAATTTGCAGGGTTATTGTTAGGTAAGACACATATGCAACAGTTAGGTATCTTTATTTCGAAACGTTTCACCTACACAGTAGGCTTCTTCAGTCGAGTAAAGAAAAGTTGATAGAAGCAGAAGAGACTTGAAGACGATGTTTCAGACTTTGGAACAATGCTATTCTCCAGGCTGAGGGACTGACCACCTCAAAACTTTAAGGGTGATGGACTGATTACATCGTCTTCAAGTCTCTTCTGCTTCTATCAACTTTTCTTTACTCGACTGAAGAAGCCTACTGTGTAGGCGAAATGTTTCGAAATAAAGATACCTAACTGTTGCATATGTGTCTTACCTAACAACCTGTCGGTATTTTATACCATTTTAATGTTCAATCTGTCAGACACTGCAACACAAGGGTATCTTGGTACAGACCTGCAATCAACTTCGACAACCTCTACTAGTGAGAACGGCTGGATTTGAGAGGGACCTGACCTCCCAACATCTGCGTTCTTACTTCTACTAGTGACCTTCGTCTCACCTCCTGGCGCTATATAAGGCTCCATCCTGTCACTTCAACTCTATATTGTTTCAGACTCTGGAACGATGCTCTTCTCCAGACTGAGGGACTGACCACCTCAAAACTTTAAGGGTGATGGACTGATTACATCGTCTTCAAGTCTCTTCTGCTTCTATCAACTTTTCTGCACTCGACTGAAGAAGCCTACTGTGTAGGCGAAACGTTTCGAAATAAAGATACCTAACTGTTGCATATGTGTCTTACCTAACAACCTGTCGGTATTTTATACCATTTTAATGTGCAGGGTTATTACAGGCTCTAATATGGTTGAAAATTGCGTTCGACTCTTGTGCTATACATATCGAATAACGGTGCTGGGACATTCTCACATCCATTGACTTTCCAGTTTGTCCCAAATAGGAGAGACTACAACAGTTGTAACCAACTCTGTAGACACCACCAACACGTTGTTGTGGTGCATTCATTATCAGGATGCTTCTAACAGTCCATGAATTTTTAAATACTACTTGTATATTAAATCTTCTAAGAGCATTCGGTAGGATAGATAAATTCTCGTTAAATGGAAGGACCGGTACATTTTTGGTCTGAGGTGTTATCCTAGGTTCTATCCTATAATAAGTTTTCTTAGCTGCCAGCGAGGCAGATTCCATAAATATCTTAGGATATTGCAGTTTCGTGCTAATGGCAAATATTTTCTAAATTTCTTTATCTAGGAACTCAGGGCTGCACACTCTATATGCTCTCAAAAACATAGTCAGAAATACACTCCTTTTGACTCTAGTCTAATAGTTGGAGTAGTAGTGAATGCATGAGCACACATTGGTAGCCTTCCTACATAGTACTGTAAACTTAAACTTTCTATCAGCCTGGTGTATCAACACATTTAAGAATATAAGTTGACAGTCCACCTCTTTCTAAACGGTGATTTTAATAGAGGGGAGTAAAAACGTTTCCAGGGCCATATCGTTTGGACAAGGACACCAGATGTCGTCCACATATCTGAATCATTTAGCTCTACATGGCAGGATATCTTTCAACAGTCTAGCCTCGAAAAATTCCATATACAGATTGCTCTAAAAAGGGGATAACGAATTACTCATCGCCATTCCTTGTTTTTGAGCATAATATTTCCCCTCAAATTCAAAACATACAATCAACTACACAAATCTTAAGCAATTCAATAATGGTATTTTTATGAAAAGGCAAAGAGAACTCATCTAATTGGGATTTTTCTAATGCTGCAATATCCATCCGTCTGGCTGTTGTGCCTGTGGGCACTTCCAGTACCTTCTCCTCTCTCCTTCTCTCACTCCAGTGAACGAAGTCCTCTGGGAGCGTATTCGTGTGCAAACTTTCCTCCTTTCTGCAATTTTGCAAGCTCCTGTTGATGTGTTGATTGCAACACAAAAGGCTTAGAGCTATCATTCTACTCTCCCCCCCACGTGGTTCTTTTGCATCTAGTATCGCTTGGTTCGCGATACTCGCTTAATATATATATATATATATATATATATATATATATATATATATATATATATATATATATATATATATATATATATATATATATATATATATATATATATATATATATATATATATATATATATATATATATATATATATATATATATATATATATATATATAATATATATATATATATATATATATATAAATATATATATATATATATAATATATATATAAATATATATATATATATATATATATATATATATATATATACATATATATATATATATATATATTTACATATATATATATATATATATATATATATATATATATATATATATACATATATATATATATATATATATATATATATATATATATATATATATATATATATATATATATATATATATATATATATATATATATATATATATATACATAAAAGTAGGTGGGGATATAGTTTTGGAGTGGTTGGTGCAATTATTTAATAAATGTATGGAAGAGGGTAAGGTACCTAGGGATTGGCAGAGAGCATGCATGGTTCCTTTGTATAAAGGCAAAGGGGACAAAAGAGAGTGCAAAAATTATAGGGGGATAAGTCTGTTGAGTATACCTGGCAGAGTTATTATTGAAAGAATTAAGAGTAAGATAGCAGATGAACAAAGAGGCTTTAGGAAAGGTAGGGGGTGTGTGGACCAGGTGTTTACAGTGAAACATATAAGTGAACAGTATTTAGATAAGGCTAAAGAGGTCTTTGTGGCATTTATGGATTTGGAAAAGGCGTATGACAGGGTGGATAGGGGGGCAATGTGGCAGATGTTGCAGGTGTATGGTGTAGGAGGTAGGTTACTGAAAGCAGTGAAGAGTTTTTACGAGGATAGTGAGGCTCAAGTTAGAGTATGTAGGAAAGAGGGAAATTATTTCCCAGTAAAAGTAGGCCTTAGACAAGGATGTGTGATGTCACCATGGTTGTTTAATATATTTATAGATGGGGTTGTAAGAGAAGTAAATGTGAGGGTCTTGGCAAGAGGAGTGGAGTTAAAAGATAAAGAATCACACATAAAGTGGGAGTTGTCACAGTTGCTCTTTGCTGATGACACTGTGCTCTTGGGAGATTCTGAAGAGAAGTTGCAGAGATTGGTGGATGAATTTGGTAGGGTGTGCAAAAGAAGAAAATTAAAAGTGAATACAGGAAAGAGTAAGGTTATGAGGATAACAAAAAGATTAGGTGATGAAAGATTGGATATCAGATTGGAGGGAGAGAGTATGGAGGAGGTGAATGTATTCAGATATTTGGGAGTGGACGTGTCAGCGGATGGGTCTATGAAAGATGAGGTGAATCATAGAATTGATGAGGGGAAAAGGGTGAGTGGTGCACTTAGGAGTCTGTGGAGACAAAGAACTTTGTCCTTGGAGGCAAAGAGGGGAATGTATGAGAGTATAGTTTTACCAATGCTCTTATATGGGTGTGAAGCATGGGTGATGAATGTTGCAGCGAGGAGAAGGCTGGAGGCAGTGGAGATGTCATGTCTGAGGGCAATGTGTGGTGTGAATATAATGCAGAGAATTCGTAGTTTGGAAGTTAGGAGGAGGTGCGGGATTACCAAAACTGTTGCCCAGAGGGCTGAGGAAGGGTTGTTGAGGTGGTTCGGACATGTAGAGAGAATGGAGCGAAACAGAGTGACTTCAAGAGTGTATCAGTCTGTAGTGGAAGGAAGGCAGGGTAGGGGTCGGCCTAGGAAAGGTTGGAGAGAGGGGGTAAAGGAGGTTTTGTGTGCGAGGGGCTTGGACTTCCAGCAGGCATGCGTGAGCGTATTTGATAGGAGTGAATGGAGACAAATGGTTTTTAATATTTGACGTGCTGTTGGAGTGTGAGCAAAGTAACATTCATAAAGGGATTCAGGGAAACCGGCAGGCCGGACTTGAGTCCTGGAGGTGGGAAGTACAGTGCCTGCACTCTGAAGGAGGGGTGTTAATGTTGCAGTTTAAAAACTGTAGTGTAAAGCACCCTTCTGGCAAGACAGTGATGGAGTGAATGATGGTGAAAGTTTTTCTTTTTCGGGCCACCCTGCCTTGGTGGGAATCGGCCAGTGTGATAATAAAAAAATAAAATAAATAATATACATATATATATATATATTATATATATATATATATATATATATATATATATATATATATTATTTATTTTATAGGCCAGTGTGATAATAAATAAATAAATATATATATATATATATATATATATATATATATATATATATATATATATATATATATATATATATATATATATATATATATATATATATATATATATATATATGTATATATATATATATGTATTATAATGTTTATGTTATTATTTCTTTAATAAGCATGTTATTTTATTTTCACACACTTGATTGGTTTTACAACAGCATACTATCAAAATTTTATGTTTTAGCTTATTAAAAGTTTTAACAAAATTATTATGGTACTACTGTTAGTGATGTCATTAGTTTGAACGCTATAAATCATATGAGCTCTTGAACACTGAAATGCAAAATACATTCATGTATGGTGGCAGAGGATAAAGAGAATGGGACACAGGACAACTTATGGAGGGAAAGGAAAAGAATATCGTAGAAGAAAGGAAGAGACAAGGGGGTGGAAGAGTTGTGGATTGCGATTTTTAAGTTTACTAAAGCCCACGTAAAAGCGTGTGTTAGGAGCACTTTAGCGAGGGTTTATAGTGGAATGTGATGGGGCGGAGCTCCTCAGTAGTCCACCAACATGTGTAAACACTTCACTGAAAAACACGGATTGATCAGGTGAAAAGTATTAAGGCGGATCTAGAGAAAGAGAGAGAGAGAGAAGGAGAGATAGAGAGGGGAGAGAGAGAGAAGGAGGAGAGAGATAGACAGACAGAGTTAATATATTCCATCAAAGGGAATCACTTCATGAGCTCCTTAAATCATTAGATTTGCTTTAATCTATCGTAGAAGGTCAGAGCAGGCCAACATCAAGGAACACGCGATGCACACCTGATGCTGACATTATTGACAAGGCCTGGAATATTCACATCGGGATTAAATCAACAGCAAATACCTAGTGGAAATCTGTCAGCACTAGGGCTTCACAGGTAGACAGAGCTCAAAACACTGCATCTGAAAAGTCTAATACAACTTCTTTGGCCACCGTAGAGGGAGCAGATCCATTACCCAGCAACGCAGCAAGTCATGGATCTGTCAGCTCTCCTCCTACATCTGACAATACACCTGCCATCACTGTTCCACCATCTGTTGGCACACCTGGCAGCAGTGTTCCATCTGCCGATACTAAGTCAGGTTTTTCTCCAGCAGAGAGAGGTGCAGCTAACACTCAGGTGACCGGCACTGTGCCTGAACAAGTACTGGGCCAAAGCACGACCAGCAGGGATATATCTGGTTGAGCTGGATAAGGGTGTGGTAGAGGACGTAGGAGAGAAAGAGGTAGCCACCTTCAGCCGTTTCACCTTCCACCAACACAGTCCCAGGAAAACGCCCACCAGGTACACAATCAACGGACTCATCGGCAGCAGTACGTACAGAGAAATCAGCAGCAGAACACAAGAGATGCAGGAAATAGGAATCCACCCTCCCAGGCACCTAGTCAGTGCTCCCACTGTCACTGGAGGTGGCACACCACTAACAATGCCTGCGAGATACCAGGAATTCAGTTACTGCCACAAAAGGGGACATCCAGAAGACAACTTTCATAAAAAAAAAAAACTTGATGGACAAGATCACCAGTTCTTTCAAGATTTATTCTTTGAACAAACCAGCAGTATCTCAGAACTGGTGAACACACACGTCACCCACCTAGCTACTCCTATCTCGGCTCACCAGGTGGTTTTGTGCGCTATACAAGACCACAGCTACGTCCCAGTGGCTGCCCCGGTATCCTACCTGTCTCGACGGCAAGCACTTTTCACATCCACTAACTCAAGCTAAACACAGTCATGAGGAGCCAGTCTATTAGCATCCTGTCGGCCAACTTTAGAGGCTTCATTACCAATGTTGGGGAGCAACAAAGTTTTGTGGACACTCAACGTCCCGACATAATCGCCGTTGTTGAGACAGTTTTGAACGAGAGGACTCTCTAAAAAATTGCTATAACGCTATAATTGCAGGCTACACCTCATGGATGAGAAGATATAGGCAAGGACACGGAAGACGCGTTGCCTTGTGTGTAAATGCCCATCTCATTGATGTTGCAATCGCTAATCACCTGCAAATGATGTTCTTCGAGCTATGCATAAACACTAGCACCTCTGTACTAGCGTGTGCAATGTATAGACCTCAATGACAACAAGCAGACCCCATTAATTTTCCTGAAGGAAAATGTAGTCTTCCCTCTGCTTCATTATAAGTGTCAGCATATAATTGTTGGTTACCTCAATCAACATCTTATACACTGGGATTTTGATGAATCTGCAGTATTTGACATGAAAAACTTCGTTGACTGCCCTATTCCTTTCTCTGGCTCCTTCCTCGACCCAGTAGTGAGTGATCTACCTTAAGGTATAGTCACTTGTCAACCCCTTGGCTTTGTTGGATCATCTGACCACAAGGCTGTCTTTATGACATTGAAGATTCCAACAGAACTAGGTGAAGAATTTACATGCACGGCATGGCTGTAGGTAAGAGGAAACCGGCCAGCCCTTTGCTCGCCGCCCCTGACTGGAATGCTTTTCTCCATAGCGTTGTTGATAACCAAGTGAATGCCTTCACTGAACACATCCTTAATCTCTAACAAGAACACATCCCTCACAGGCAGCATGTGATGAAGCCTTCAGATTTGCCTGGCTTTGGCTTTCGTTGTGGAGAGGCTGCTACTGCTAAGTACAAGGCTTGGCGAAGGTACAAGAGGCATTACATTATCTATAACAGGAACCTGCACAAGTAAGCCGGTCGGCAAATGGAAGAAGTTCAAAAGCAGGCCATCGCTCGACAGAAAAAGAAAACTAGCGTTTAGTGGTCTCTAAAACCTTGTGATCCTTGATCAAGGGCCATCAAGGTTATTCGCCTGATGAAATAATTCCACCTCAAAATCGACAGGATGGGAAAAATCCCTAATAGCAGTCAGGAGAAAGTTAGTTTAGTTTAATATCTTTATTATGCACCCCATACCCATCCTGTGGGCGGCAGTCAAAAGATTACAAAGGTACATAATGGGTCCAGGGACTGGACCCCAAAGTTATGATAGCTGAACTAGTTACAAAGGTAATGAACTCCAGGTAGATCTGGTCACAATCATGGCAAGTTACAAAGGTAATGAATCAGTCTCACTCCTATACATGGTTACAGTCATGAACAAATTACAAAGCAATGAGCCACTGATACGTCCACACCTGGTCACAATTGTAATGAGTTATAAATACAAATATTAAGTGGGTCATATACCCACACGAGCGCGCGCGCACACACATACACACACGAGGGCGCACGCACAGACATATGCACACGAGCGTACAAAAATATGCATACACACAAGCACGCCCCCCCCCTCACACACACACACACGTGGTAATGCATTATCTACAGCTAGCAAAGTCAGGGTATTTCTCCAAAATGGTCTGTAATATACCGCTGTGGATAAAATACTTTGCCATTTCTTGAACATTTCTGAGTGAGTTGTCTCTAAATTCATTAATTTGATTGCACTCCAGTACATAATGACGCAAGGCGTGACAATAGTCCATTTGGCAAAGTTTACATTTTGTTTGGTCTACATCTGTTGGTGGTGATTTAGCCTGCCATAGATACTTGTAACCCAGCCGGAGCCGGGCGGTAGTGACCAGGGGGGGCCCAGGGGGCCCGCCCCCCCCCCCTTTGGCCCTCTTTGGGCTTTGGCCCAGTGTTGTAGCTGGGTTTTCATTTTGGGGTGAGGGGAAGGAGGGGCCAATCCTTTACATGGCGGGGGCATGCCCGCAATACCCCCTGGCGAAACCGATCCACTGTTTCAGTCACCGACTGAACCTGGTGCTGACTAAGGCCTGTGATGTCAAAGAAGTCAAACTCGCCCTCCAGACGCTGAACGAGGTGTACAACTTCATCCATTCCAGCAACATGCGGATGCTTCGGTTTACCAAACTCGTGAAGCTATCCTCAGCCAAGCGGGAAAAGCTGGTGCCCCTGTGCCCCACCAGATGGGTCGAGCGGCACGATGCTGTCCTCGTGTTCATCGAGTTTCTGCCTCTCATCGCTATTTTTCTGGAGGATGAGATGAAGTTGGATGCCAACGCCGGACTCCTACTCGCTGCGATTCGGGACCCCCGCTTTCTCGTTGGGTTGGTTGTGGCTGAGTCCGTTTTGGCACACACACTTCAGCCAAGCAGAACCCTATAGAAAAAGGAAGGTGACCTGGTATGTGCATACGCACTGATTCGTGAAATCGGGACTCTATTCTCCAAATTTAGAGCGGATGCCGAGGAGTACTTCCACGCTGTGTTCGTGAAAGCCAAAGATCTTCTAGTTGAAGTGGGCTCAGCTCACGATGACGTCCCTATTCCCAGAGTCTGTGCACGACAGACACAACGCGCGAATGTCCCAGCGGCATCTGCTGAGGAGTACTATCGGCGCTCGGTGTATATTCCGTTCGTTGACCATGTGATCGCCGAGTTAAAGAGCAGATTTGATGATGACACTGTGCCCGTTGCTCTCCGATTGAAGGAGCTGATCAGGAGCTCAAAAGCAAACGTGGATGCTGTTCTTAAAGCCACTAAACTCTACGAAAGTGACGTTGAGTCACTTTTACTCGTGCAGACGGAAACACAGCGGTGGACATGTTCCGCTCCGGCCTTCGAATCTGTCAAGAAAGCAAAGGAATACGCCGAGGCCCGTATGTTTCCGAACATCGCGAAGCTCCTTACCATCCTACTGACCCTGCCAGTCTCAAATGCAGAAGCCGAACGATCGTTCTCAGCCCTGAAACGCCTGAAGACGTTAGGATCGCATCAACGGCCTCGCACTACTCGCCGTCCATAACGATGTACATGTTCCTGTTGATCGTGTGATCAACAAGTTTGCGGAAAGGAACCGCCGTCTTCTCTTTGCTTAGACTGCAGTGTGACTAATCCTTTCAGTGTAATAACCTTTGCATGTTACTTTTAAGCTACTATTATAGGTAATATTATAAAGTATAATGCTTACTGTCTTAAGCAGGTATATATATATATATATATATATATATATATATATATATATATATATATATATATATATATATATATATATATATATATATCTATATATATATATATATATATATATATATATATATATATATATATATATATATATATATATATATATATATATATATATATATATAATATATATATATATATATATATATATATATGCAAAACAACCACTCTGAAAGAATAGAGAAATTCCAAGCGCTTTCGTGACTACTCACATAATCATAGTTCCTTGATAATGTGAGTAGTCATGAAAGCACTTGGAATTTCTCTATTCTTTCAGATTGGTTGTTTTGCATATTCTGAAATCACCTGTTTACTGTGATCTTATTGCATATATATATATATATATATATATATATATATATATATATATATATATATATATATATATATATATATATATATATATATATATATGCAATAAGATCACAGTAAACAGGTGATTTCAAAATATGCAAAACAACCACTCTGAAAGAATAGAGAAATTCCAAGCGCTTTCGTGACTACTCACATTATCAAGGAACTATCATAGTTCCTTGATAATGTGAGTAGTCACGAAAGCGCTTGGAATTTCTCTATTCTTACAGAGTGGTTGTTTTACATATATATATATATATATATATATATATATATATATATATATATATATATATATATATATATATATATATATATATATATATATATATATATATATATATATATATATATATATATATATATATATATGCAATAAGATCACAGTAAACAGGTGATTTCAAAATATGCAAAACAACCACTCTGAAAGAATAGAGAAATTCCAAGCGCTTTCGTGACTACTCACATTATCAAGGAACTATCATAGTTCCTTGATAATGTGAGTAGTCACGAAAGCGCTTGGAATTTCTCTATTCTTTCAGAGTGGTTGTTTTGCATATATATATATATATATATATATATATATATATATATATATATATATATATATATATATATATATATATATATATATATATATATATATATATATATGCAATAAGATCACAGTAAACAGGTGATTTCAGAATATGCAAAACAACCACTCTGAAAGAATAAGAAATTCCAAGCGCTTTCGTGAGTAGTCACGAAAGCGCTTGGAATTTCTTATTCTTTCAGAGTGGTTGTTTTGCATATATATATATATATATATATATATATATATATATATATATATATATATATATATATATATATATATATATATATATATATATATATATATATATATATATATATATATATATATATATATATATATATATATATTCTACATTTAAGTTAAGGTCTAATGTAAAAGTCTCTAGCTATTAAATTCTTACTTTCAATAAAGTTTTAATAAGATACAAAATTCCTCACATTGTAAGGTCAGTGTTTTTTTTTTCTCAGAAAAATTGGCCCTCTCATTTGGATCCGAAGAGAAACACTGGCACCTAGAGCAGATGGTTATGCCCATTCATTTAGGTCAGTCCGCCAGTAATTAACAAATAAGAATCCCGTTAGTGGAGAAACAGTAATGCTAATGCTCTTTAAACAACCAAAAATTCTGCCGTCGGGCCCCCCCCCCAAACTTTGTTCCTAGATCCGCGCCTGGTAGTGACATCCAAGAGTCTGCTTATCTTGTTAGATGCACCATAGACATGTGGCTCCTCCTGCATGATGGAATGATGATAGATGGACTGACTTGTGTCAATCTCCCTAAGTCTTAAGTCAATAAAGTTCAATTGAAGTTCTTTTCGTATTATTGTTCTCAAACTGCTAACTGACAACCCAAGATTGTAATCTACTCCCTCTTTGAAAGTATACAGCTTAGCCAATTTATCAGTTCTATCATGCATCTGAAGACCAATGTGAGATGGAATCCACAGCATGTGCACTCTGACTCCACTGTCCACAATCTTACCATACCTGTGTCTGGCTTCTGACACAAGCGTGCCACAATTTATACTTAATGAGTTGAGAGCATTTATGGATGACAGAGAATCAGTTACAATTAAAGTGTCAACCTTAGATACATGAACGCATTTGAGTGCAAGGAGTATGGCAAACAGTTCTGTTTGAAGGGTAGAGGCCCAGTTATTGATGCATACTCCAATTTCTTTATGAGAGCCATCACTCTGTATGACAACAGCAGCACTACCAGCTGCACCAGTGGACTGGTGAACAGAACCATCAACGTAAATAATTTGTGAAAGAGTTCTGTGTGACTAAGTTATCAATACAGCTTAAGGCATCATGTCTGGCTTCAAGACGAAGCTTTGGTTGTGATTTAAGAAGAGTTTTGGGTGGAAATGGAGGAATGGTAGTTTGGAATGGGGTAATATCCCATGGAGCAGGGAAGTGTCTCTGTTCTTTAACTTGACATAGATCATGTAACTGGTTCATGCAGAGGTCGGTTCCAGTTTTTTCGATCCATCTGGAAGGATGTTCACCAGTGCTGAGGAAAGTTTGGAGGGCTTCTGTGCAGGGGGTTTGAATGGTCTAACCTAAGCATATTGACCCCAATAAGGATATTTCTTTCAGAAACACAATCTCTAATGCTTGGAATATTAAGTTCATTCCACATATTTAAAATTTTGGCAGTACGAGGGCATCCTAGGATTATGCTCATTGCTTCGTTTTGCAGTTTTTCCAGCCCTCCAAGCTTCCAGTCAGACATGATTGCAAGTAGTGGCGCCGCATAATCAACCAGTGATCTAATATAAGCAAGATACATTATTTTCACAATTTTAACATTAGCTCCATACCTGGGATGAAAACCTGTCACAACTCTAAGTGCTCTCAGCCTTTGTATTGGCGACAAAGTCTCGTTACAACAGGTTCAAGTAGTGGAACCTCAAAGCCTAGATACCTGTATTTGCTTACATATTCTAGAAGAGACCCATCATGCAACTGGATCTGACGAACTGTGCCTCTCTGTTAAGGAGGACGCCTGTTGAGTATCTTTGTTTTATCTCCTGAGATTATTAACCCCAGGTCCTGACATGAGGCTAGTACATGATTAAGAATGTTTTGGGTGTTGGAGAATCCGGTGGTGTGAATCATTATATCATCAGCAAAACTAACCATATAATGATGGGGCTGGCTGGGCATAGCATTAAGTAAGGCATTAATCAGAATATTGAAAAGGGTGGGACTAAGCACACCTCTCTGTGGGGTTTCTAATTCAAAATCTTTACTTACACTTCTATGTCCCTGGAACAATACAACAGATTCAAGAAGCTAAGTGGCATACACAGTGTCGTAAGGCATGACTAGGCTGCAAGTTCGACAAACGTTCGACCGAAAAATTCATTGATAAATTCAAGGAATACATAGAGGCTGAAGGATTCCCCCCCCCAACAAGTGTTCAGTTGTGACAAAACAGGCCTCTTTTGGAAGAAAATCCCAAAGAGGACCTACATCATTCAGGAGGAAAAGACACTGCCAGGGCACAAGCCTATGAAGGATCGGCTAACTCGTTTGTTTTGTGGTAATGTTAGTGGGGATTTCAAAGTGAAGCCTTTACTGGTGTATCACTCTGAAAATCCCCGAGTGTTCAAGAAAAACAATGCCATGAAGAGTAATTGTGTGCTCTGTGAAAAGCTAACAATAAGGCAGGGGTCACGAGGCTAATTTTCATTGAGTGGGTCAATGAAGTGTTTGGCCCAAGCGTTAAGAAATACCTCCTGGAAAATAAACTGCCACTTAAGTGCCTCCTGGCAATGGACAATGCTCCTGCTCATCCTCCAGACTTGGCCAACCAATTGTTTCATCACAGTGAAGTTCTTGCCTCCTAATGCCACTCCTCTCATCCAGCCCATTGACCAGCAGGTCATTTCAAACTTCAAAAAACTCTACACCACAGCAGTGTTTCAAAGGTGCTTTGAAGTGACCTCGGACACCGAATTGACCTTAAGAGAGTTCTGGAGGAATCACTTCAATATCCTCAGTTGCATAAGCCTTATAGAAAAGGTTTGGCAAGAAGTGGCTTCCAGCACGATGAACTCTGCTTGGAGAAAATTGTGGCCAGAATGTGTCCCAGAGAAGGATATTGAAGGGTTTGAGGCTGACCCTGACCCTGACCCTGACTCTGACCCTGTCTACCCTCTGCCTGTTGTGGAATGTATTGTGGCTTTGGGGAAGTACATGGGGTTAGATGTGAGTGGCCAGGATGTAGAAGAGTTGGTGAAGGACCAGAGGGAAGAGCTAACCACTGAATAGCTGCTAGGGTGCTAGTGCTGTCCTGGAGGACAGTGCTGAGGGTTCTAGTGTTGTCGTGGAGGAAAGTACTCCAGAGGGTCCTAGTGATGTCTTAGAAGATAGCACTCGTGAGGGTACTAATGTTGTCGTGGAGGACAGTGAAGACAACATTATTCAGTCCAAAGAGGTTCAAAATAGAGATACTGCTGGAGATGGATCAAAATGGGATGATGCCTCAGGGAATAGTGTCGACACACTACCAGCAAAACCTGGTGGAAGCACTGATGTCCATACAGGGGTAAAATATATTGAGGAAACAGGAAAAATAAATGCACCAGCAGTGAACGCAGCTACAATAAATCCTAGCAAACACAAGTACAATCTATGTAAATACTATGCCTTGGGTATCTGCAGGCATGGTATATCTGGTAAAACAGGTGGGACATGCACCTTTGACCATCCCAAAAAATGCCGCACCCACATGACAACTTATTTCAGCCAGAAATCTGTCACTCATCAATCCATGAAAGAAAAAATGCTACAATACATACTGCCAAGGCACATCATCTAAAGGGGACTAGAAGACACAGACCAGCCAGACTATGGGAAACAAAAAGAGGAGCTACAACCTCTCCAGGGACAGAGGATTTTTTAGGGCCAGAAGGGAAAAAAGACTGGCAAGAAATGACAATAATCCTACACCACCTGAAAACACTTCTGGAGAAGAGGCACGGACATTGGCATCTACTCTACGCTCTAAAGCCGTCAAAAAAAAACTAAATTTCTTACATCAAGAGACTGCTCACAAAGTCAAATGCAATATTTGCAGCATTCACAGAGACCCATATAAAGGATCAATATGACAACGAAATATGGATCCCAAGTTATAACCTATTTCAATGCGACAGACAAAACAGGCAACAAAGGAGGTTGGCCTGTATGTCACAGAGTCATTCATTTGCACGGAACTACTAAACACCTCAAATGATGTAGTTGAAGTGTTGGCGGTAAAGATCGAAAACCTAAACCTTGCCATTGTGGTAGTATAAAGCCTCTATATGCAACTTCCCAGCAGTTCCAGGAGCATCTTGAGAAAAATAACCACTGTCTGGAAAATCTCCCAACTCCTACCCCAAACATCTTACTACTAGGAGATTTCAACCTGAGACACCTAAAATGGAGGAGTATAGCAAACAATGTTTTAGCAGAGATCACCCTGGGAGGCAGCTCATATGAAAATTCACACACACACACAAACTATTAAATCTCTGCAACAAATTCACCTCAAACCAGCAAATAGTAGAGCCTACAAGACTAGAAAATATGCTGGACCTCATCGTCACTAACAATGATGATCTGTTACATAATATAACTGTATCAAAGACAATTCACTCAGAAACAACATAACAGAGGTACAGACATGTATGCACAGGGCTCCAGACCAGCAAAATGTGAGCAGTCATGAAGGTCTCTTCACGAAATTTAATTTCAATAACAAAAACATACAATGTGATCAAGTAAACCATGTCCTAAATGAAACAAGCAGGGAAGGTATCCTAAACAACACAGATTTAACCATTTACCTTGAAAAAATGAATTCTGTGGTTCTTGAGATCTGCTCAAGACACATTCCATTAAAAAAAAGAAAGATAAGATGTAAATTAGAAAGAGAGAGACGTTCCATATACAGACAAAGGCGAAGAATCACAGAGCTGCTGAGTGGGGTCAATATATCTGAAATACGAAGGGAGGCACTAGTCAATGAAATTGCAAATATCGAACTTAAGCTGAAGGAATCTTATAGGAGACAAGAATCACAGGAATAACCAAAAGCCATAAAGGAAACTGAAAAAAAATATTTCTTCTTTTATGCCAAATCTAAGGGAAAAACAACATCCAGTATTGGGCCCCTGCTTAGGCGGGATGGGACATATGCAGATGATAGCCAGGAAATGAGTGAGATGCTAAAGTTCCAATATGACTCAGTGTTCAGCGATCCACTGCCCACTATAAGGGTCGACAATCAAAATGAATTCTTTATGAACAAAACCCAAAATCTGGTCATCCCAAAACTCTCGGATATTATTCTAACTCCACAAGATTTTGAAGAGTCAATTAATGGCATGCCCATGCACTCTGCCCCAGGCCCAGACTAGTGGAACTCAGTGTTCATCAAGAATTGCAAGAAGTCCCTATTGCGTGCCTTCAGCATTTTATGGAGAGGGAGTATGGACACAGGGGTCATCCCACACATACTAAAAACAACAGACATAGCCCCACTCCACAAAGGTGGCAGTAAAGCAATTGCAAAGAACTACAGACCGATAGCACTAACATCCCTTATCATAAAAATCACATTCACTGCCTGACCACGGTAGAGTGCGGTTGTGCTCTGCACCCCTCTGCTGTTTGTCATTTACCTGGCTGCAGTGGTGTGAAGTGGTGCTGCCACGCCTCTGCTAACAACTTAGGTGCACTGTGATTTTCAAGATGGCGGTTAGTCTGAGACGCCGGATAAATACTGTAGGCACTGAGCTACTTAAAGGAACGATAACGCCTAGTTCTGCGCAAGTCTCATTGCCAAAGATCATCCAGCAGACATATGGCATACAAGATAGTGACTTGTATGGTGTAGCATTAAACAGAGGCCAAAGAATTTTCGTCAAACTGCTATCAGCTACGGTTTATGAATCGTTAGTCACCAGATTTCAGGATGTAAGTCTTAGCGTCACACCAGCTGTCAGTGTAAGATTGACAGATGTTTCACGGCATTATACGTGGATCAAGTTATGCAACGTTCCCTTTGAGGCGGACGAGGCGGATATAAGGAAAGTTTTTGAGATGTATGGGACGGTGCATTATGCTCAACATGGTACATGGGCGGCAGGTGCCTATGCTGGTTTTCCAGAGGGTTCTTTTAACCTCAAAATGACTTTGAGGCACCCAATACCGTCCAATGTGTATCTACAAGATTTCAGGACGCAGGTAATGGTATTGCACCCAGGACAACGACGTACATGCTGCCAATGTGGTGAGTATGATCACATAGCGGCGACCTGTGACAAGCGAAGACGTGTGCCTTAACCTGTGGTGGACGTCGCAGCCCCTGCTTCAAAGGTGGCAGGTGAGAAACAAACATCGGATGGAGGGCGTGGTGTTTTGTGGAGCGAGATAGTGGATCGGGCACACAGGACTGGCGGTGAGTTGGAGTCCCTCCACCAGCTGCCTGATCAGGTATCATCTCCTGTGGATAAGGAGGAGCAGCAATTACAGGAGAAGGTTCTTGAGACTGAGGAGGAATTGGAGGAGGTGTTGAAGACTTCGTCATTGCCAGAGAGGGACGTTACATCTGAGCGTGGTGTCATCGGAGAGTCGTCGCTTCCAGAAAGTGGGAGATATTATAATTTGGGACGTGATGGTGGTTTGGAGTCGTCCGTTGAGTCATTAAACCATTCTCAGGTGGAGGTGGAGGTTCATCGAGAGGCAACATCTGACCAAGACATGTGTAACATGACTGTCACGAGAAAGAGGGCGGCTACATCAGATTCTGATGACGTCCTTATGCCTGCACAAAGGCCTAGGAAACAGACTGAGGTGAAGTGTAAAGGTAGTGGTATAGGTGGTGGTAGCCATGATAGGAGACACCGAAAGAAGGGGGGAAGGGAAAGAGAGCACTCTGAAGGTGTCAAACTTAAATTCAAGCTCTGGAGTTGTAAAGAGTGATGAGAGGAAGCAGGGGTGGAAACTTTAATAGGCCTTAGGTGTATGTCTGTAAATGTTAATGGGTTATGTAGAGGTATGAAGAGAGATTGGTTTAGTAATTTCCTGAATAAATCTAGAGCGGATGTTGTGTTCCTGCAGGAGCACAATTTTAAAGAGGGTAGGGTGTTGGAGGTGGCAGGATTTCGAGCAGTTACCCTGCCATCTCCCCGTCTAAAAGGTGGTGTGGGAATTTTAATAAGGGAGACGAGCCCGTTTGTTTTGCACAGAAGCGAGGGTGGAGGGGAAGGGAGGGTGTTGCGTGTGGATGGGTGGTGGATAGTTAAGCGTGTGTCTTTTGTGAGTGTGTATGCGCCGGCAGAAAATAACATAAAGGTAAAGAATGATTTTGTGTGTGAGGATCTTATGTTTTTCTTAAGTGCACTGCCAGAGGTGGCAATAGTTGGTGGGGACTGGAATAGTGTAATCAGGGTGGCTGATGTGGACCCAAAAGGGGCTGGATATATGTCTGTGGCTCTTAGGGATTTATTAAGGGATGTTAGGTTACATGATGCCTTAGGGGGGGCGGTGTGGGAGACTGAATATACGTTTGTTAGGAGTGGATATGCTGCGAGACTAGATAGAGTGTACCTTTCTCAGGAAGTGGATGTGAAATCTTTCAGTACTGTTGAGGCTACAATGTCAGATCATAGGACAGTGGTGGTGGAGGTTGGGTGGGGGATGCCCGCGGACATATATAGAAGTTATTGGAAATTAAATTTAAGTGTGTTAGGTGATGAGGAGGGGTTGGAGAGGCTTTCAGTCCTATGGAGGAAGTTTAGTGTGGAAGAACAGGGAGTGGATGACATTGTGACATGGTGGGATAGTGTTGCAAAGGAAAGGATTAGAAAGTTTTATGTGAGAGAAGGAAAACGTATTAATAATTTAAAATATGGACTGGCTAACTATTTAAAGGATAGGTTAAGAGGTTGCTATGGGCGGGGGGTGGGTGTAAATAATTTTCCTATGGATGAAATAGCTGAAATAAAGGGAAGGTTGAGGGTGTTGCAAAATGAAAGGTTTCAAGCTGTAAGGGTGCAGGCAGGGGTGGAAGTAGTGCTTTGGGGCGACAAGCCATCAGCATGTGCTTTGCGGCATCAAAAGCAAAGGCAGGCGGTGACAGCTATCCCATGTTTAGAGGTAATGGAGATGGTTGGGAATTATAGAGCAGGGCAGGAGATACAAACCATGAAGGGGATGTGTGCGAATGCGGAGGCTTGGTACGAGAAGTACTGGAACAATGGGGGAGTGGGTGACGTGGCGTTGGACAAGGTGTGTACGTATGTGACGTGTAATTTAGGAAATAGTGATAGAAAGGCTTTAGGTGGGACTATTACAGCAGAGGAAATAGAGAATGCGTTAAGGGGAATGAGGAAGGGGAAAGCGCTGGGTATTGACGGTCTCCCGAGACCGGTAGAATTTTATTTACAACATTGGACGTTAATAAGAACATAAGAACATAAGAAAGGAGGAATACTGCAGCAGGCCTGTTGGCCCATACTAGGCAGGTCCTTTACAATTCATCCCACTAACAAACATTTGACCAACTCAATTTTCAATGCCACCCAAGAAACAAGCTCCGATGTGCAAGTCCCACTCAAATCAAACCCCTCCCACTCATGTACTTATCCAACCTAAATTTGAAACTACCCAAAGTCCTAGCCTCAATAACCCAACTAGGTAGACTGTTCCACTCATCAACTACCCTATTTCCAAACCAATACTTTCCTATGTCCTTTCTAAATCTAAACTTATCTAATTTAAATCCATTACTGCGGGTTCTCTCTTGGAGAGATATCCTCAAGACCTTGTTAATATCCCCTTTATTAATACCTATCTTCCACTTATACACTTCGATCAGGTCTCCCCTCATTCTTCGTCTAACAAGTGAATGTAACTTAAGAGTCTTCAATCTTTCTTCATAAGGAAGATTTCTAATGCTATGTATTAATTTAGTCATCGTACGCTGAACGTCTTCTAACGAATCTATGTCCATTCTGTAATATGGAGACCAGAATTGAGCTGCATAATCTAGGTGAGGCCTTACTAATGATGTATAAAGCTGCAGTATGACTATGACCTCTGGACTTCTGTTGCTTACATTTCTTGATATGAATCCCAGTAATCTATTTGCCTTATTACGTATGCTTAGGCATTGCTGTCTTGGTTTAAGGTTGTTGCTTACCATAACCCCCAAGTCCTTTTCGCAATCTGTATGGCTAAGTTCTACATTATTTAACTTATAAGTGCTAGGGTTATGGATACTCCCGAGCTTCAGAACCTTGCATTTATCTACATTGAACTGCATCTGCCACTTTTCTGACCAAGAGTAGAGTTTGTCTAAATCCTCCTGAAGTTCCCTAGTTCTAGTAAGATTTTTTATTTATTTATTTATTTAAAACAATACAGTACATTAAATAAACATAGGATCACATGTCATTTCATTCATAGAAAGTATAAATACAATTTTCAATATATACGCTAGAATGGTTATAAATTGTCGCCCGTCCCCTATGCATTATGTACCTAGCCTAAGGTAAAACAAGAATATACAAATTCTACGTTACCTTAATTAAAAACATATTATATACATTATAAACAAAGAGAAACGATTCATCAATAATATGCCTTAGTATTTGATTTTATATCAATAAAACCTTTATACAGACATTATACATAAACAAGTGCATATATAACAAAATATCCAAATATGAACGATATGTAATGAAACCAGTACTCAATTTACTGGACTACTGCAAAGATACAAAACATGTTCAGTACATTACACAAAGGTTTCCACTTAATAGCATGAGATAATTCTGAATTGCCAAACAAGTAACATTATGCAACATACACACACCGCATTCTTACCACATATACACACACACATTATGAGAGATTATGTACACATAATACACACACAAAAAAAAGAGTGATACATCCACTAAACTGTCAAAGGAAACAGTTAACCTAATTATCGCATGCACAACAGTGATCAAATATGGGTAATGGGACTACGTGCAAAAAACACAAATTGTTACCCTCATATCTGGTCATATTCCAAACATGTATCCCAGGAGACCCCAAGCAGAACGTTACCAGATATCAGCCGCATGGCTAATACAAGGAAAGTATAAAATGAAAAACTATGTATATAAGTTGCACGAGGTGCTTTTACGTAACACCTGTCATGCAATGCATGAGTTTGCTTCACAAGAGACCCACTCTCTTAACCCACGTCAATTTAAGAACAAAAATTAGTATCCAAGCAATAGTATATACACTTGTTCGAATAAAACATCATCCTAACTAACGATCATACCTAGCATTTATATATTATACCGCACCCATACCAATCGTATGCCACCTTCACACACCCATATTCAAGAAGCCAGCCTCGTGTACCAGCCTCGTGTATTAACGCCCATAAATCCCTGACATGGAATCTGCAATATCCCTTTGAAAATAAGAAAAACCATCTGTTTCCCGTAATGTCTTTATTTCTCTGCTGTGTACCACAAAATATCGCTACCAGTGCTCTGATTCTCTCCCTTACAGATAAATGCCTATGTACCCATGACGTATATACAAAATCCGTCACTAAATATCCGATTGCATTCTGTACCGGTGTTTCGACTCCCCCCACATCTAAACTTAAAGCTCTTAAGACACTAATCCCACCCCCACCCACCATTCTTAAAACCCTACCAAACCACAACCTTACGTGTTCCAATCTCTTACAGGAATAAACTGCATGAAAGACGGTATCAGGATCCCCACACACACAACGCTGCCCCCCCTCCTGCACGCGCCTATTTGCTAATACTTCCCCAGACGGCAGTATATTTTGTAAAAATTTAAACATTATCTCCCTGACCTTGGCCCGTAACCATAACGCTTTTAAACGACCCCATATGTCCTTCCATGCATACATTGGATATATTCCCTCCACCTTAGCCACTACCTCCCTGCCCTCTACCAGTGCCAGTTTGCCGATCTTGATCTTTCGTGGATCTCTTACATAAATTAACATCCTCAACATGTCCTCACATCTCTTTACATCCGTGCCGGTCAACCAACGTACCAAGTCCCGTCTTATCCAGGTCAAACCCGTGCCAGCCATTCTACCCTGTCTCAAGTAGCTATGCTTGACATACATGCCTAACATTCTATTATGCAGATTCATTAACCCCAGGCCACCCCGGCCAACCGGAAGAGACACAACATCCCTCGTTAACCAATCACAAACTGAACCCCAAATATATCTATATACACGCGTTAACATATGCTTCTCATCATATGGATGTAACAGATAAATACATGCCACATGCCACAACTTACTGAACAAAATCACATTCACCACAATTGTGCGCTGATGTATAGACAAGCCTCCTTCCCTCAATCCTGTCAAACGACCTAAAACCCTCTCCACAGCCTCACTTGAATTCACCTTCCTCGCATCCTGTATGTTGTCCCTATGCACAATCCCACACACCTTAATTTGATTTACTAAAGGCCAGCCTTCCCCCTGGCCTAATACCACACCCGCACAATCTCCCACCCCCATAAGCATTGATTTTTCCTTATTAACCGTCATTTCGGTTGCTTTCCCAAACATTCCACCAATTCGCTCACTTTTCCTAAAACCTTGGCTCCACGAAATAAAACCGTAGTGTCATCCACATAACCTATAATTCCTGATTGTACCCCCACCTGACTTTGCATGTCATCCTGTCGTACAATCCCCCGCACGGCTCTAAAAAAACGGGTCCTGAATCAACGCAAAAAGAATTTGTGATACAGGACACCCCTGCTGCAGTCCCCTATGCATCCTAACAACTTTTCCCAACCTACCATTTACCTGCACCCTAAACATAGCCTGCTCGTACACAACCTGTGCCCAACTAACAATTTCCTTTCTGAAACCTTGCCACTGCATAAACTTCCATAATGCATCTCTCTCCACACAATTGTATGCAGCGTGCCAATCTAAAGCTAATATTCCACCCTTATTACCCCTCCCGCTTTCCTCAATGAACCTGCAAATAATTCCTTGTCCCACACACATAGATCGTCCTGGCACACCATATTGTCCCTCCTCCAGAACTCTCTCCAAAACCCGTTTTATCCTATTTCCTAACAATTTCGCAAATATTTTATAGTCGCCACACATTAATGAAATTGCCCTATAATTATGTATATAATTCCCAGATTTCTTTTTCAGGACCAGGACAACCCCACCTGTTCTTTGTTGCTGTCCCATAATGCCACTATTTTTCATGGCATTAAATAATATCACGAAAAAGTCGCGAATACAATCCCAATTGTCCTTGTAAAAATCACAAGGGATTCCGTCAATCCCCAGCGACTTCCCTACACTCATACCCTCCACAGCCAACCTAATCTCTTCTTCACTTATAGGTCCATTCAAAGCCAACCTGTCCATGTACTCTAGATCACAACGTACCCATTCACCCATTTCTCCTAGTGCCCCCTTAGAAATCCCAGCATTTTTATACTGCAATTCATACCATGCGTCTACAAAGGTATTCATAGCCTCCGTTGACTGAAGGACCTGCCCCCTACTAAAGTCTCCCAATGGCTCCTGAACCTCTAATCCCTTTAATTCTGTCACCTTGCGACGTCTGCCCTGCTCTCGCAAGACAAACGCCGACGGACGGTCTCCCCATAAAACCTCATCAATTCCACTTGCTATCCGCGCCGCATCAAAAATACGATTGTGAATGTCTCCAATTAAGCATTTTAAATTTTAAATTTCAACCACCGGATACACTCCCCCACCCTTTGTATAACATGCTTGCAGTTGATTTTCAAGATAGTTCAAGAGCCCATACTGCATTCTCTTGTCTTCTTTGCCTCGCTGCTGATAAAAATCCCTCACCTTCACCTTACCGACAGTATCCCACCATTCGACTATATCAACCCCCACCCGCCATTCAGCCCACCATCCCCTCCAAGCACTCACAAAAGCTTCCCTCACACCTCTTTTATGCATTAAACCCACATTCAACTTCCAGAAACCTCTGAAACGTCTCGGTAATCCTACCCAGTCAACATCCGCCATAACACCTCTGTGATCGGAAAAGCTCACATTTAGCACACGTACACTCCTGACGCTGACACCTCTAGAAACGTATATGCGATCCAGTCTTACCGCATACTCCCTTCTAACGAATGTATGCATGACCCCACCCACCTCATCCCCCCCACATCCGTAACTTTAACACTCCACAAAAGATCCCCTAAATACCCTGAAAAAAAACCTCTCCCTCTCGGTTCGACATCCTTGTGATGATCAATGCAATTCCAATCACCCCCAATAATCGTGACTACTGGCAGTGATCTTAAATGGTACACAAACACGTCCCTAAAAAACGTATTTTTTACATGCATGTCACCTTCCGCCGGTCTGTACACCCCCAGGAAGGCCACCCGTACCCCACCCCACACCCCATCCACCCTAACTACCCTCCCCTCCTCTCCCACCTCATATGTTTGCAAAGAAAACGGGCTAGCCTCTTTAACTAATACTGCTACACCACCTTTCAGTCTATTAGAGCAGCCCATGGGGATTTTAGCATCAAAATCGGTCTTAAATAGGATGGGTTTGGTAAGGGAGGTGATTGCTTACGTTGCAGTCTCGAAGAAACAGCTTTTCATGTAGTCTACTTTTGTGATACCTTGGACAAAGTTCGTTCGTGGTTGGGGCGGGTTTTCGATTTTCTTAGTGGGAGAACTATCTCAACCTTACGGGCCATAACATTAGACGTTAGCGGAGTATCAAGTGAGGTACGAAGAGCAATAATGTACGAGGTGGCTGATTTTCTTTATATATCGTGGGGTATGCGGGAAACCAGGGGAACAGTTAGGATCAGGGCAATTGCGGCAGGTATCTACAGAACGTATTGCAGAAATAAACTCATATATGGTAGAAGTTGGGATAATAGTTTTCCTGCTGATATCACCGCTAAAAGTACACGTTATTCTGTCCTTTAAGGGGTATGTTCATGAGCAGACCTTTGGTGATGGTTGTAAACTTTTGATGAAGGGAAAAAAGTTTCATTTGCCTAAGATTGTTTTTGTACATGTAGTAGTGGTCACCGCTGTGAGGGGGGGGGGTCGATGAGATGTATAATGTCCTATATTGTAATCTTTGGACATTCAAGTTCCTTGGTCAGCAGCTTTTGTGGGATATGTTGTTCCCTCACCCAGTGATATCATATGTATTTTTTTTTATAATTTATGGTGCATATAGACAGTTGATGTTCAATTAAGCACCTTTACTAATATCACTGTATACAAGCAAGGTATATTTTTTGTGGATTTATAATTAGTTTGAGAAACTAAATATAGGGTTGGTCGGGGTATTAGGTGTCTTAGTGTTTCCTCATATGTAGTCATACCTGTTAGATCTGTAAAAGTCTTATGTTAATTATTAAAGACTTTTTGCATGTTTTGATTCCTTTTTCAATATATGCAACACCAAAAATAAAGAACACCATGTTTCAATTTCAAGAGTCATGTAGGTTTCTGTTAGTTATTTTATATAACCATAGTACCCTTGAGTGTACAATGTATTAGTTTATATGATATTGTTTTTTATATAATTTTTTTTATATAATCATAGTACCATGGTGTGTGCAATGCATTAGTTTATATGAAATTGTTTTTGTATATAAAATTTCATATATAATATGAATAAGACTGTCAGGTTTTGGTTATACAGTTATTTTGTGGTTAAGATATGTTCCGGTAGTCCTCTGTTTTGTTATATGTTGTCGTCTTATATAAAGTTTTCGCGTTTTTTGTTTTGAATGATTTATGTATACCATCCATGTATACTGTGTTTTTAAATAAAAAAAAAATTACAACTTATTATTGTAAAATTTATATGTACAAAGATGTTACTTATAAATTATTATTTTAACATATATATATATATATATATATATATATATATATATATATATATATATATATATATATATATATATATATCTATATATATATATATATATATATATATATTACTTATAATTTATGTTACTTATAATTATGTTACTTATAATTTATTATTTTAACATATATATTTATATATATATATATATATATATATATATATATATATATATATATATATATATATATATATATATATATATATATATATATATATATATATATATATATATATATATATATATATATATATATATATATATATATATATATAATGTACAGTGACACAGTAGTGTCAGAAAGTTGTACCCTGTGTGTGGTAGGGTCATGAATTATAATTTATTTTAGGATTTGTTGTACAAAGATGCTAATTATAATTTATTATTGTAACATGTATGTGTATATTATCAACGTTAATATTTACAGAATACCTCTAGACCAAAGATTGTTTTTATATAATATTAAAGATAATTTATTTTAATGTTTATTTTGTATCCCAAACTCTTATATTACGACACTAATAGAAGGCCAATTGGTGTTTTTGTAATAATACCCAACCACCTAGATACCCATAAATTACACAACCCAGGGCAACATGGGTATAGAGTAGGTCACTCCTGCCTGTCTCAGCTACTGCACCACTATGACAAGGTCCTGGATGCTGTAGAGGATAAACAAAATACAGATGTAGTATACACAGACTTTTCAAAAGCTGTCGACAAGTGTGACCATGGTGTAATAGCACACAAAATGCAGGATAAAGGAATAACGGGAAAAGTTGGTAAATGGATCTACAACTTCCTAACAAATAGAACACAAAGAGTAATAGTAAACAGAGTATAGCCCCTGGCAGCTATGGTAAAAAGCTCTGTTCCACAAGGCACATTACTCGCTCCCATTCTATTCCTCATCCTCATTTCTGACACTGAGATGTAAGCCATAGCTCTGTGTCTTCCTTTGTGGATGACACCCAGATCACTATGGCAGTGACCTCCATCGAAGACACTGCGAGACTCCAAGTGGACATCTACCAAATCTTCGAATGGGCCACTCAAAACAATATGAAGTTCAACGAGGAGAAATTTCAACTACTCAGATATGGAAAACTTGAAGAAATTAAAAATGTGTCAGGGTATACGACAAATTCTAACCATACAATAGAGTGGAAGAATAATGTGAAGGACCTGGGAGTGATAATGTCAGAGGATCTCGCCTTCGAAGTCCACAACAATGTATCTACCTCATCTGCTAGGAAAATGATAGGATGGATAATGAGAACCTTCAAAACTAGGGACGCCAAGCCCATGATGATTCTCTTCAAATCGCTTGTGCTCTCTAGGCAGGAATACTGCTGTACACTAATGGCCCCCTTCAAGGCTGGTGACATTACAGACCTGGAGTGTACAAAGAACTTTCACGGCACACATAAGTGCGATAAGGCACCTAAACTACTGTGAACGCTTGAAGGTCCTTGATCGGTATTCCCTCGAACGCAGGCGAGAGCGATACATGATAATATACATTTGGAAGGTCCTGGAGGGATTGGTACCAAACCTGCACACGAAAATCACTCCATATGAAAGCAAAAGACTCGGCAGAAGATGCAACATTCCAGCGAAGAAAAGCAGTGGTGCCACGAGTACACTGAGACAACACCCTCTCTGAAACCCTCTTCAGGTAAACACCAGGTACGACCTTCAACTAGAATAGCAACAGATCGTAGCTGAGGAAATTGCTGCCGCAAAGTTTTGCGGAGAAATATCACCCTAACAAAACTGTTGCAAGCAGTGTCTGCAGCATGTTCAGTGACAATGCCTTGTCCCATTTTAGGCAAATCTTAAAGAGATGCCAGAAACAGGCATCTCTGGACAGATTTTTATGGGACAGGGGTGCAGTGACTCAAGCTGGTCCTAGTGCCAGTAAAAGACAAAGAAAGGTAGTAACCCCAGATAGGGTTATGATACCTGAAGTCCTTATGAAGGGGAACTCCCTCTCCAAACAATAATGTCTCCTCTCTCTCTCCCCTTCTTGCCTTCTTCCATATGCCAACAATAATCTTCAATAAAGGTATGTAACAGTGATTTAAATGTTCATTTATCCATTAAAATTAGTCACTTATATTCATTTCTCATTGTTTTCTGTATGTAAAATTATAGCTATTCTCTATAAAATGTATTTTTTGTTAATATTTTTGAGTGTCTGGAACGAATTAATTGGATTTACATTATTTCTTATGGGAAATATTACTTCGGTTTTCGTCCATTTTGGATTTCGACCGACCTTCTGGAACAGATTAAGGACGAAAACTGGGGTGCCACTGTACCAGTGTTTAAACAACCACTGGCATGCTCGTTTTTAGTTTAACGTATAAACCGTGCTTCCCTTGCCTCTTCTTCCTATTCACCTGAAGACATGTGTGTAAGCTTATTAGAGCACTCAGGTTTTTATTTCCTATTTTCACTGTGGTACAGAGGAACCCTGAGTTTCGTCTACCCTGAGTATCGTATACTTTGAGCTTAGAACCGTTTTTTCGGCTAAATTTTGTCCCAAGTTTAGCACTGTGCCCTGTTTCATACCGCGTACCTGACCTGTCTGCCTGCGCACCTTCCAGCGCAGCGTCGTGAGTCAATCTGGCTGCTTGTTTATCTTAGAGTGAACATTTACATGTGCTCTCATCTAAACATTTCACAATTAAATCATCGTGTTTGGTGCTTGTTTATTGAGTACGACTGTGAAATAAGTCACCATGGGCCCAAAGAAACAGTTGAGGAACTTGCTTCAGAGGACGAGGAGGAAGAGGGAGTGGAGGAAGGGCCTTCTTTAGTGATTAAGGACATGTGTGGAATGTGGAATAGATTGCAAAGTTTTGTGGAAAAATGTCACCCTGAACAAGTTGAAACAAGTCATCTCTGCAACAAGTTCAGTGACAGAACGATGTCCCATTTTAGGGAAATGTTAAAGAAGCGCCAGAAACGGAGGTCTCTGGACAGTTATTTTGTGCGACAGGGGTCCAGTGACTCTCAAGCTGGTCCTAGTGGCATTAAAAGACAAAGAAGGGAAGTAACCCCAAATAAGGACTTGTTGCCTAAAGTCTTTATGGAAGGGAATTCCAAACAATAAGTGCTCCCTCACTCCTCCTCCCTATCTTCCAGATGCCATCAACAGTCTTCAATAAAGGTAAGTAAATGTTATTTTAAATGTTTATTTAAATGTTAGTTTATCTATTGTATTAATTTAAGTACTATATGTATTTATCTGTGTTGTGAGTATGTAATACTATAGCTATTCTTTAAAAAATGTATTTTTTGTGAATATTTTTGTGGGCCTGAAACGGATTAATTGGATTTCTTGTGGGAAATATTACTTCGACTTTAGGATGTTTCAACTTTAGTCTTAACTCCTGGAACGGGTTAAGGACGAAACTCAGCGTTTTACTGTATATATTTTTCATATTTTCATACTGTGATTTCTTAGTCTACATATATTTGCTTGGATTTCCTCCTCTTTTCTGCAGCACTGCAAAGCTTTTGATGTGTTGAAAGACCTAGAGGTATCATTCAACTCTCCCAATGATTGTTGCTTTGTATATATACACACACACACACACACACACACACATATATATATATATATATATATATATATATATATATATATATATATATATATATATATATATATATATATATATATATATATATATATATATATACATATATATATCAATAACAATACTGCAACTAGCCGAGGATTCGAACCCATGTTGTTTTGGCCCATCCTCGCGGTAAGCGAAAATCATATGATGCTCTAACCCACTGGACCACATAATCCTACAAGAATCAAGCACCCAGCAGAGCTAGGTATTTTACCTTGATCCGAGAACATACGGTGGTGTGGCTGCCTTTGAGCTAATTTCATTCTAATCCCCGTTTAGTGTACTGCCTCCATAAACATCATTTATTATTGTGACCACGAACAAGTGGTATTGAATCAATAATAACACTGCGATTACGCAATAATTTCGCAAAAATCATTCTGAACCTAACGAAAAAATATATTTCATTGTGTTTATTATTAAATTATTGTAAACTTATCAAATAAATTGCGCTTGTTATTATAAGGTTCGGTAAATTTTCTAAGGTTCTTTTGGTACAAAATTATTAATTTTTACATTATCATATATGAAAAAATATATCTTTAAATATATAAGAAAAAATTCTAGAAAGGATTTAATTATAAATGAGTTCTTCCTAACTGACCAATTTTACCTATTCGGCACGATATATAAATATATATATATATATATATATATATTTTTATATATATATATATATATATATATATATATATATATATATTTATATATATATATTTATATATATTTATATATATATATATCTATATATATCTATATATTTATATATTTATATATATATATATATATATCTATATATATATATATATATATATATATATATATATATATATATATATATATATATATATATATATATATATATATATATGCAAAACAACCACTGTGAAAGAGTAGTGAAATTCCAAGCGCTTTCTTGACTACTCACATTGTCAAGGAACTAAGCGCTTGGAGTTTCACTACTCTTTCACAGTGGTTGTTTTGCATATTTTAAAATCACCTGTTTACTGTGATCTTATTGCATAAATATATATATATATATATATATATATATATATATATATATATATATATATATATATATATATATATATATATATATATATATATATATATATATATATATGTATATATATATATATATATATATATATATATATATATATATATATATGTATATATATATATATATATATATATATATATATATAAATATATATATAGGGAGGTACCACCTCTAGAACTGTTATAGGGACCCTCATAATCATAAACATTGCCTCTCTTCAATAATTACACTCTCTCTGGTTGAAATTATTCTGCCAGTCCTCTCTGAAATATAATTATGCATATAAATTATTCGTATTTAATGGTAACCTTCTCCCCGCCCCCTCACCATCCTCTCCTAAATTGAATATATATAAACGTCTGGAAATTTAAGTGTGTATTGTATTCTATAAATACTAGTCCATGTCTTCTTTTATGGGAATGTAGATATTTCCTCTATGTAAATGCACTCTCCTCGCTTGTCTCAAATAGAATTAAATAAATTTGAATTGTCTCACCCCTCGTATTGGGCGGAAGGTATTGTCCACAAGCAGGATTGACACTTAGTGCAGAGCAAATCTGTTTTATAGACGAAGTTTCGCTCTGGGTAGAGCTTCATCATGACTTGATGCAGTTCTGCAGAGAGAGAAACGTCGTGTATACCTGTCTTCCCCTGTTTTGCATCAGCAAACTGAACGTAAACAATGAATTACGAGACGGTAATTTTGCACTACTCACGCTGATAACATTTGTAATAAAATACCTTTCTCAAATATACTCTGTTATCAAATTCATGATATCATAGCGTTTAGACTTACAATATATTACAGCATTCAGACTTGTAATATATTACAGCATTTAGACTTGCAATATGTTGCTCAGATTTTGAGCAAAATGATAAACTCTGGGTGACGTGTTGCAATGCTCAAACTTATGATTTATGAAATTCGCCTCAGCTGCTAATAAATTTATGATGAATTATAATAATATATTCAGGTTTTCAACTCTGCAACTCGCATGTAAGTCTATTTGCATATGTTTTCCTTGACATTACTTAAGCGTGTTGCTCTTATATTATTTACGCTTGTCTCTTACGTAATCTACTTCCATTTTCGTAATATTCACGCTTTCCTTCCAACATACAACCGTTATATGTGGTAGATACTCCTGAGCTTTATTAATCCCCTTGTAACAGTTGCTCCAGTTCTGTAACTACTGATAACATTGTGGATTGTTTCACGATATCCTCATCACCCTACTGAAGCCTCCTAACTGAGGCTAAACTTTATTTTAAAGAAATGCGAAGCCCCTGTTGGTCATATAACTCAGGGTGTTGGGAGCTCGATCCTTCTCGACAGATTTCATTACCTGATGTTTCAAACCCATCCCATCAGAGGCGTGGCAGGACTCTCCTGAGTGATGTGTTGCTGATCCACCGGGAGGCCTGGTCAAGGGGGCCGCGGCGGCATTCACCCTTGGAACACCCTCCAGGTAGATAGGTAGAAACTAGGTGTAAATACAGTACAGATCGAGGTCGTCACCCAGTGGAGATATATTCAAATATGATTAATACAATGTTCATCCTTTCTGCTTAACATTATATTTAATCATCATATCTGTTATGACTAAATTTAGTAAAAAAAAGTGTTCGTCAAAAAATTTCACTGGTATCCCAATTTTAATATATTTTTCATCAATTTCCTTTACTTGGGATAAACTAAAATCGCTAGGCTTTTCTAACACCGGCATTATTTCCTCTATGCTTTGGCCAACTTTTCATATTATTCTGATAAATATGGTTAGAAGGTGTATTACGTTCAAATCCTATTGACCACATACGGTCACTTAGGCTGCGCTTCACCTGTGTACCACCGGTCAACAATATTGCGCTATAATAATTAAAATGTTAGTTCTCATTGTGCATATACTAATATACATCTGTTGGTACTTATACACTGAGATATAGATCTGGTGGCGTAAATGGACTGTGTTAGTTTTGGTCGCTTATTTACTTTATTAGGTTTAAAACCTATCGACTACTCACTGGTTATAATGGCTGCATATCATCTGTCTGCTCATCACCAGACGAGAATGTTCTTAATCCATAACTGTACATACACTATAACATATGCACTTCTTGGTGTATGTAACCTTGACTGACTGACCTAAAATGTTTTTTGTAACATTAGTTACAAAATTTGATTGGGAAGTTACTGCCAAAAGATAATCATCTTTGGCAACACTGTATTCAAGCAGTTATATGGAATGGCCAATGGCTCACCACTTAGTGTGGCCGGGATCAGAATATGTATAAAGCACATGGAGGAGGAGAGGTTGAAACCATACATCTTCAGATAAGTAAAACAGAGGGGAAAGTTGAGTGAGGCCTAGAGTTATCATACAACTCCCCCCCCTCTTCCCCCAGTGGTTGTTTTACATCTTTTATCACCTGTCTACGATTATTGCATCCCTAGATATATTAATGATATCTCTGTACTCACCTAATTGTGGTTGCAATGGTCGAGACTCAGCTCCTGGCCCCGCCTCTTCACTGCTCGCTACTAGGTCCTCTCTCTCTCTTTCTGCTTCCTGAGCTTTGTCATACGTCGTCTTAAAGCTGCTTCCACTACATCACTTGCTAGGCTATTCCACTTCCTGACGACTCTATTGCTGAAGAAATACTTCCAATTGTGACCCCTTGTTTCTGTGTCCCCTCTCTGGAACAACCTGTCTCTGTCCACCTTATCTATTCCATGCAGTATTTTGTATGTCGTTATCATGTCTTCCCTGACCCACCTGTCACTCCAATGTCGTCAGTCCGATTTCCCTCAACCTTTCTTTGTAGGACATACCCCTGAGCTCTGGAACTAGCCTTGTTGCAAACCTTTGCACTTTCTCTAATTTCTTGATGTGCTTGACCAGGTGTGGGTTCCAGGCTGGTGCTGCAATACTCCAGTATGGGCCTGATGTACACAGTGTACAATGTCTTGAACGACTCCTTACTAAGGTATCGGAAAGCTATTCTCAGGTTTGCCAGGCGCCCATATGTTGCAGCAGTTATCTGGTTGATGTGTGCCTCCGGTGACATGCTCGGTGTTATGGTCACCCCAAGATCTGTATTGGTGCCCAGATGTGCAGACATCACCACACCTCTCAACAACATCAGCTTTGTGAAATTCTCTATCAAACCATGGAAGGATAACAGAATTATTGCATGCCCTTTCTTGATATTTTATTTTTCAAGAATGACCAGAAATTAGAAAATCCACGAACAAAGATTGAAGAAGAAAGGCTGTTAATATCTTTCACACCAGTAGTCAAAGGCAGACTCTAGACCAATACATTGCTCTCCCAGTAGAGATTTCGTAGAATATCTGCAACCTTATTGCTAAAAGCAATGCCTACCTAACCACCTTCCAATGCCATCAAAAACCCAGTAACAAGTAAAAAGGCAAAACGAAGTGAATCCAATGTTAGTGTCAACAGTATTCCATGTGGGCCATGTGGGGGGGATGTGATATATGATATGTGGGAGAAAATGTCTAGGAGCCTAAAATAACACATCAGTGACATAAAAAATAGAAAAGGAACTATCCATCCAGTTTCGGCACTATGCTTTGCAACTCTCACAATTATCTCATGAAGTTCCAAGAAGCAAAAGTTGTCACCATGGAATCAGGCCTAAATCACAGATGCTTGGAATCTGTTTTCCTTGCTACCACTATCATCATTCAAAACAGAGGTACCTTCATAATCTTTGAAACAGTGGTCAAACACTTCTTGCCTAACCAGAATTCAACCATCACCTATATTCAGTCTACAGCTGATGCAGCACCTGACTCGATTAACTATATACACCGGATTTTCTGTTCTCTTTATTAGATTGATAAAGCCTCTGATGGGTGATACGTCTCAATAAATGTCCTGATACAGTTTACGTATTTCACATGCATACTTAGCGTTAATCACCATTTTTATTCTCATAAAGATTAAGTTAAACTGGTCTGGTGGCAAAAGCTCTCGCTTCACACGGTGAGGATCCGGGTTCGATACCCGGCGAAGGGATAGAAACACTGGACGTGTTTCCTTACACCAGTTGTCTATGTTCATCCATCAGTAAAATGGGTACCTGGATGTTAGTCGACTGGTGTGGGACAAAACTGACCTAATTTGTCCGAAATGCTCTGCATAACAAGCGACTTTCTATATAGTAGTATATCATTGATGTCAGCTAGGACTATATACCATGTACATGTACTTGTAGTAAATAAAGATATTATTATATTATTATTATTAAGTGTATATATACTGAAAGACGTACAATACACCTTGGGTACTATATACCCAGTGCACACAACATATGTCGTGGCTTTATTGGTCAGGGTAAAAATCACTTGATAATAATATTTGTCGTAATATTAAATGTTCAGTGGAGCCGTCACGCTGATGGATCGAGGCAAGACGGTGTTTCAAGACACATAAGAATAAGAAAGTCAATGATTCTTTGCTGCACTAGAGAAGGACTCCTGCTGGTGAGACTCGGTGCTCAGAGTGCACACATGAGACTGGTGTATTAGATTTAATGCTTAGCGACTACAAGGCAATTGTTTAAGGCTGCTAGACTCTGTAAACCACCAGTCAAAGGATCTAAGTACGCATACTCTAAGTGTGTACAGACTGACAGACTAGTAAGTGTATTCAGGTGTACACAAATACAGTTACATAGCTTAACATACCTAGGAACGTATGTGTAGAGAACCTAGGAGAGCCCAAAAAGTCAGACAAAGTGACTTATTTCTACTGGGGTTCTTTAATTCCTTTAAATCTACCGATTAAAATTTAAAATTTTTTGTAAAATTGCAGAAATATTTAATTGATGAGGTCATTAAGTGTATTTACAAGTATTATATATATTATATAATGTAATTCATATCTGAAAACAAATTTTTTATATGCAATATATTTAACTAATCTAAATGAACCAAAAAGAAAACAAAATTGTAAATTTTGAGAGGTTAGCCATAAATATAATGTTTTCTTTAAAAACATAGAAAACGAAATTAGTAAGAATGAAGGTATAACTACGTTTGTTTACCATGGGTTCTAGACTCGTAGATAGCTTTCCTTTCTCCAACGAAAATAAGGCACTTTGTCTGACTTTTTGGGAGGCTGTCCTAGGTAATCTAAACATTTGCTGCTATGTATGATAATTCATGTAACTGTATTTATGTGTACCTACACCTGAATAAATTTACTTAAATTGTCTCAAAGTTGATTCCCTCCTAAGTGGTAATGTTCTCAGCTCACATCTGACGGAACCAGGTTTGAACTCAGTACAAATGGAAACGTTTGGAATGTTTCTTTACATTTGTTACTCTTGTTCACTTAGAAGTAAGTAGTCACAGTACCTTAGTGTTAACCAACTGTTATGAGCAGCCTTAAGTTCCGGACACACATACAACAAATCACCAAGAAAATCTCCAAGACTGTAGGCATACTATCAAAGATAAGGTACTACGCCCCACAATCAGCTCTCCTGGCACTGTATCATTCACTCATATACCCTTATCTTACATATGGAATTTGTGCATGGGGATCAACAACATCCAATCACATAAAACCCCTCATAACCCAGCAAAAGGCAGCAGTAAGAATGGTAACTATTTCCCACTCCCGCCAGCATACTCCACCAATTTTCAAAAGTCTGAATCTGCTCACCATTAAGAACATCCATACTTATTCATGTGCCTACTACATACACAGAACAATACATGCAAACATAAACCCTCCACTCAAACTTCTCCTCACCAACCTAAACAGGACACATGACCACAACACAAGACACAGATCTCTTTTTGATATACCTCGTGTCCATATCACACTGTGTAAAAACTCTATGCACATAAAGGGCCCCAAAATATGGAATTCATTACCAGAAGATATTAAAGTAACCCAGTCTGTAAATCAATTTAAGACTCTTCTCAAAAGCCACTTAATCACCCTTGACTAAATGCTAAATACTCAGTACACACTTACTCACCTATGTACTCCCACATCATAACTAAAACAATCACTTTGAACCTTTTATTCATTTTTGACAGGAATATAATTGAATCATTGTTTTCACAAAAAGCCTTTTCGAATATAAATATATCTTTGTATTATACAAATTTTGATTCATTTATAATTAATATTCTACTGTACAACTATGAAATAATTACTATCCTATTGTACAACTATTATATAATCCTTATTATACAAATTTTGATTCATTTATAATTAATATTCTACTGTACAACTATGAAATAATTACTATCCTATTGTACAACTATTATATAATCCTTAGTGTTAAGTAGTCTGTAAGCCAATAATGTTAAGCTGGCCCATAATGCCTAGGCATAATAGAGGCTCTCTTTGCATTGCAACCCACTATTGTAAATACAAAATCTCAATGTACTGTTTGCAAAGACATAAAATAAAATAAATAAATAAATAAATAAATAAATAAATATCTAGGAAAGATCAGTGGACCTCAGTGGAAATAATTAAGTCACACTGCTTTTCTCTGGTTACTGACCCTTAGTAAGTTTATATTTAGGGTTCGTAAGTTAATGTAAAGTTATTATACTGTTTATATTTTCCAGACGATAGGAATGTTTTCTCATTGTGATTTGCCATGCTTGTAAAAATATATAGTCAGGGAAAAGAGTGTTTTGTTCCCCATTGAGAGTTCTCCTTTCAATCTGGAAGGATGTCAGAATTTATTTTTCGATTGGGGGCGCTCCGTGGAAGGATCTTTTTTTCCCCAGGGGGGAAGGGTATGGGGCTGCATATAAAAAAAATGCCTATATCTTCCATATTTCTTATTGGATTTACATGATCTAAATCTCTATGCAGAAGTAGTGTAATCGAGAATGGAAAAAAAAATTCCATCAGTAAATAACTGCTCATGTCATACTATCAAGCCTCATGCAAGTTAGTGTGTACCTGTGTCCTTGTTTGTTAGTGTGTACCTCTGTCCTTGTTAGTGTGTACCTATGTCCTTGTTTGTTAGTGTGCACCTGTGCCCTTGTTTGTTAGCATGTACCTTTGTCCTTGTTAGTGTGCACATGTGTCCTTGTATATTTGTGTGTACCTCTGTCCATGTTAGTGAGTATCTCTGTCCTTGTTAGTGTGTGCCACTGTCCTTGTTTGTTAGCGTGCACCTTTGTTCTAGTTTGCTAGTGTACCTATATCCTTGTTTGTTATCGTGTACCACTGTCCTTGTTTGTTAGTGTGTACCTCTGTCCTTGTTAGTGTGTACTTGTGTCCTTGTTTGTTAGTGTGTACTTGTGTCCTTGTTTGTTAGTGTGTACCTGTCCTTATTTGTTAGTGTATACCTGTGTCCTTGTTTGTTAGTGTGTACCTGTGTCCTTGTTTGTTAGTGTGTACCTGTGTCCTCGTTTGTTAGTGTGTACCTGCATCCTTGTTTGTTGGTGTGTACCTGTGTTCTTATTTGTCATTGTAAGCCTGTCTTATTCTTACTTATGAGTTTCTCTGTGTTCCTTAGTGTGTACCTGTCTGTATTCTTGTTAGTGTGTACATGTGCTCTTGTTAATGTGTACCTCTCTCCTTGGTAATGGGCTCATATGTCCTTGTATATTAGTCTGTACCTCTGTCCTTGTTAGTGTGTACCTGTGCCCTTGTTAGTGTGTACCTCTGTTCTTGTTTGTTAGCATGTACCTCTATCCTTGTTTATTAGTGTGTACCTCTGTCCTTGTTAGTGTGTACTTGTGTCCTTGTTTGTTAGTGTGTACTTGTGTCCTTGTTTGTTAGTGTGTACCTGTCCTTATTTGTTAGTGTATACCTGTGTCCTTGTTTGTTAGTGTGTACCCGTGTCCTTGTTTGTTAGTGCACCTGTGTCCTCGTTTGTTAGTGTGTACCTGTGTCTTTGTTAGTGCCTACCTGTGTCCTTGTTTGTTAGTGTGTACCTGCGTCCTTGTTTGTTAGTGTGTACCTGTGTAATTATGAGTATCTCTGTGTTCCTCAGTGTGTACCTGTCTATATCCTTGTTTGTGTGTACCTGTGTTCTTGTTAGTGTGTACCTGTGTTCTTGTTAGTGTATACCTGTGTCCTTGTTAGTGGGTATATATGTCTTTGTATATTAGTGTGTACCTGTGTCCTTGTTAGTGTGTACCTCTGTCCTTGTTAGTGTGTACCTGTGTCCTTGTTTGTTAGTGTGCACCTGTGCCCTTCTTTGTTAGTGTGTACCTGTGTCCTTGTTTGTTAGTGTTTTACCTGTGCCCTTGTTTGTTAGTGTGTACCTGTTCCCTTGTTAGTGTGTAGCTGTGCTCTTGTTACTGTGTACCCGTGTTCTTGTACTCACCTAGTTCTACTCACCTAGTTTTGGTTGCAGGGGTCGATCCACAGCTCCTGGCCCCGGCTCTTCACTGGTCGCTACTAAGTCACTCTCCCTGCTCCGTGAGTATGTACCTATGTCCTTGTTAATATGTTCCTGAGTTCTTGTTATTGTGTACCTGTGTTCTTAATGTGTACATGTGTTCTTGTTATTGTGTACCTGTTATTGTGTAACTGTGTTCATATTATTGTGTGCGTGTGTTCTTGTTAGTGTGTACCTTTGTTCTTGTTAGTCTTTACCTGTGTTTTCGTGTATGCCTGTGTACCTGTAAGCTTCTGTGTTAGTGTACTCTCCTGTTTGTGGTTGACGGGGTTGAGTCTTTGCTCCTGGTCTCGCCTCTCCGCTGGCCTCTACTTAGATACATAAAACTTCTTTTGTGATAAGGTCCCACTATGGATTCACAGCTGACAATTTTCTGTGCGAGGAAGCCTGTGGTGCGGGGGTTTCCGTGTAACGACCGCACCTGCTGTGTCACTATGGTGTGCCTCAGTCCTGTCTGGTGGGTTCCTTTTTCCTCGCAGTCCGGCGTGAGGCCAGACTTTCCTGGTGATGGCCTGGTCAACCGCTACCTGGCGCTACCTGTACTTAACTACCCCGTCTGGTACTAGTAGCACATGAAGGTAAGACACAAATGAATAGTGAAATTTCAAGCGATTTCGTGACTTTACATATTATCCTTGATAATGTGAGAAGTCACGAAAGCACTTGGAATTTCACTATTTTTTCACAGTGGTTGTTCTGCATATATAGTTATATATATATATACTATATATATATATATATATATATATATATATATATATATATATATATATATATATATATATATATATATATATATATATATATATATATATATATATATATATATATATATATATATATATATATATATATATATATATATATATGGGAGTGGACGTGTCAGCAGATGGGTCTATGAAAGATGAGGTGAATCATAGAATTGATGAAGGGAAAAGGGTGAGTGGTGGACTTAGGAGTCTGTGTACTTGTGTCCTTGTTTGTTAGTGTGTACCTGTGTCCTTGTTTGTTAGTGTGCACCTGTGCCCTTCTTTGTTAGTGTGTACCTGTGTCCTTGTTTGTTAGTGTTTTACCTGTGCCCTTGTTTGTTAGTGTGTACCTGTTCCCTTGTTAGTGTGTAGCTGTGCTCTTGTTACTGTGTACCCATGTTCTTGTACTCACCTAGTTCTACTCACCTAGTTTTGGTTGCAGGGGTCGATCCACAGCTCCTGGCCCCAGCTCTTCACTGGTCGCTACTAAGTCACTCTCCCTGCTCCGTGAGTATGTACCTATGTCCTTGTTAATATGTTCCTGAGTTCTTGTTATTGTGTACCTGTGTTCTTAATGTGTACATGTGTTCTTGTTATTGTGTACCTGTTATTGTGTAACTGTGTTCATATTATTGTGTGCGTGTGTTCTTGTTAGTGTGTACCTTTGTTCTTGTTAGTCTTTACCTGTGTTTTCGTGTGTGCCTGTGTACCTGTAAGCTTCTGTGTTAGTGTACTCTCCTGTTTGTGGTTGACGGGGTTGAGTCTTTGCTCCTGGTCTCGCCTCTCCGCTGGCCTCTACTTAGATACATAAAACTTCTTTTGTGATAAGTTCCCACTATGGATTCACAGCTGACAATTTTCTGTGCGAGGAAGCCTGTGGTGCGGGGGTTTCCGTGTAACGACCGCACCTGCTGTGTCACTATGGTGTGCCTCAGTCCTGTCTGGTGGGTTCCTTTTTCCTCGCAGTCCGGCGTGAGGCCAGACTTTCCTGGTGATGGCCTGGTCAACCGCTACCTGGCGCTACCTGTACTTAACTACCCCGTCTGGTACTAGTAGCACATGAAGGTAAGACACAAATGAATAGTGAAA